>NW_006263311.1:329489-335634 GCF_000469605.1 Apis dorsata | reverse complement strand
TTTTTTTTTTTTTTTTTTTTTTTTTTTTTTTTTTTTTTCGTCGTTTCGGTTAACTTGACTCGAAAGACGATTAACCGAACGAATCGAATGCCGTTTCTCGATCATTCGTTCTTTCCTTCTTTTCTCTTCATCCTCCTCCCAATCGTCGATCAGAAGGTTTCGAAATATCATTTTAATCTAATAATCATTAATTCTTCGAGAATAGCTTATCTCTCGGATAGAAAATATTTTTATTTCGATTTAAAACGACACAAAATATCGTCCCTAATCCTTTTGTCCATATTTATTTAAATAATATTTTTTATGAATAAAATTCAAAATTTAAAAAAATACACGATAAAATCGATATGATATTCCATACCAAATCCTATAATATTTGATATTTTTATAAAAAATTTCCATTCATATTATTTCTCCGAAGCTCTAATTAAATCAATTGTTTCGAACGACGGAAATGATCCATTCAAAAATTCAGACATTCGCGGAAATAGGAGGAGAGCGAAAGGAAGGAGAAGGAAAGAGAAGAGCGGTAAGGAAGAGATAACTCTTGTTTAGACGACGAGGCCGACAAGGCCAACCGATTCCCACTGTTCTATTCCCAGAAGAAAAAGGGGGATACCCTTCGCCGCGGCCATTAATATTCATATTAGCGGGACAAAACGAATGGTTGTGTGGCCGAATGCATGTGTGCGCGAATCAAAACTGGGTTGAATCGACCGAGTAATAAGCATGCATGCGATGAACGCGATCCCTGTTATTAACATAGACCTTGTCCCGGCTGGCGATTCACCGTGTTATTCCACTCGGCCGAGTGGCGAGGTTAGGCCAGGAATCGGAAGGAAAAACGAGTCGAAATTGGCAGCGGTCACGCCACCACGCTCGTGCCCTTCTCTCCTTCACGCCTTTCACACGTGAAATCTCTTATTCTCTTTCTAATTTTCTGTCGTTCGACGCCACAAATCGCTGTTTCAATGGAAAATTTCACCTGGAATCGCGATAACTCGTCCAGTTCCAGAGGGAAGAGAGGGCGTCGAATGTCGAAGGAAGAAAAGACGAAGGAGAGATGATCGAGGGAAAGGAAATTAGAGGGAGATTGAGATTGCAAAATGGCTTAACCATGGATCGATTCTCCGATGCGTCTCTTATCGAAGCTTCCCTCTTCTTCTTCTTCTTCTTCTTCTTCTTTTTGTTCTTCCTTCTTGGAAGAGAGAAGAAAATGGAGGAGAATCGCGAAGATCTTTTTTTCATTTTATGAATCGGATAGAAATATCGATGATGAATAGGGAGCGAGAGAAAAGTGTATTTTAAATTACTTGATATTACATCGCGCGTACAACTGAGATGGAAATAAAAAATTTCCACCAGTATTTGATTATATCTAATTAAGTGATCAAACGATGAAAATGTTCGGTTTAAAAATTCAGATATCGCATCGGTGAAAATAGGAAGAGGAGGAGGGCAAAAATCCAGCAAAAACGAGTGATAAGGAAGAGATGACTCTTGTTTAGAACTCGTACAAGTTTGATGTATTTCGTTAATTAAAAAGTTGTTTTCTTAAAAATGATCGATCTCGTGCGAGGACATTATAAATTAAATTAAATTAATTGATATTTTATCAATTAGAAACGGGCATACCTCATCCTCGATTCGTAATAAATAATATACAGTTATAAATATGTCGGCCAAAGAAAGAAAATAAACGACCGTCGACCTACATAAATTCAAGAAAGGATTTATGGGGCGAGTCTCTAGCCTTCGAATGTTGGAGATACGAGAGGGAGAAAGCTACACAGCTGGTTCTGCCGTGCCTAGAAAAATGCAATAATAATAGGATTGCTTTTGCTCGAGCGGAAATCTCGCGTGGTAAACCGACGTGACTGCAAATAACGACGAGGTTTGTCGTTGCAAGATGGAGCATAGGTGAAATGATTTTTTACCAGAAGAGGAAAAAATAATTTCTTTAACCAATATATAAATCTAATGAAAATCGTTGAACGCTGTTGCAGTCTCGATTGAAAATTTCTAAAATAAAATTCTATTCCATCGGGTTTGATATATCGATAATTGTTTTCTATAATATAATTATTACATTGATACAAAGATATCGTATATCTGAAATGATATAGGAACGTGTTAATTTGAAGATTTTCCGTTGAAAGACGAAACTTGCCGTAGGGGAAACAGTTGAGTCTGACTGTGTGCAAGTGGCCTAGGTACAAGCGTTTCCAAGCGAAATTAAATAGCTCGTAACTTGAAAAATAAGCTCCAACCGAGGGTTTTGCATATATGAACTTTTTCTCTTGTTTCAACGCCTTTGGAATTGATATTCCAGAGACGTTCCATACACATTTTAATACTTTCTACCTCATTTCTACCGCAACCTCATCCTCATCCACCAATATTTTCGTTACCTTATTTTTCGAACGCGATTAAAATTCTTCCAATAGTCGTTCTCGTTAAAAGGAAACGTTGAACGAAACGTTCGATGGTAACGAAGAAGATTATACGGCGTAATAAAAATGGAAACCTTAATAACGGAGCAAATTGGATGAAAAATAGCACTGGTACAAATTACAACTTCCAGAGCCGCGATTACACGATGACAGTGTATATAGGATAACCGTGATAAAGGGAGAAGTAGAGAGGGGGGAAAAAAAAATCATCCAGTACTTTTTTACCCCACACTCTTCTCCCCGATCTTTGTCGGCTAATTAATTTACTCCCTTTACTAGGAAGCGAGTCGTGTGCCGAGGAATGGAAAATTTAAAAAGATATTAAAATTTTCTTCGTAAGTGCCGTTAAAGAAACAAGCGATAGATCGTGTAATTTTAACGGTGAAGATTTCAAAAATTTTCTCGAGTTCTCGTAATCCAGATACCCAAGTAATAGCTTATAAGAACTATCAGATATATTCCTTCCTTGGAATAACTTCTTCCAAGATCCTCTTAAATTAACAACGAAATCGACTGGATATTATTAATCAGCGAAAATAATTATCGTATGATTAAAATTTTATAATTTTTCTAAACTTCACTTAATACTTTTCAATATTAAACAAAAATACTCAATGTTAGTATTACATCGTCACGTCTGATCACGGACGGGTTCAAACTACTAACAGTCCAGATATAGCAATCTAGCAAGAAAAGAAAAGTAGTATAATTCGACATTGATCGGACTGTTGATCGCAGACCGTCTCTTTCAATTCTTCGAACTTCAAATTGTATATAAAAAAAAACTTATTTTTATTAATATCACGCCATTCGTTATCGATCATATAAAATCAACTTGGCAAAAATCTAAAAATCGATTTTACAAAATTTCCAATTTACTCTTACACCGTATGATAATAGTGGAAAAGATGGTGCGTTAGATGGATGTCACGTTACGCAAAGGATGGAAATCCCAGAACGCGATTTCGCAGAGGGAAGCGGTAAAGTGAAGAGTAAAGTGCTTCGATCGTGGCACGTAACTCGCGTCGCGACATTATCGTTGGGACGCATTATAGGCGCGCACACGCGCGTCGCTAAACTGTTTAATGCGAAACTCGCGAACGATCGTTTAAGCGGTCGGCGAGGGATTTTAGTACGCTGCACCGCGTTAATATCCAGCCCGGGACGTCTCGATTTTATCTACTCGATACAGAAAGGATGGATATCGGTCAATTCTCTATTCGGTCGGTCGAGAAAAATTACGAAAGGAAGATGGGACGAAGGAAGTTGCGAGAATATTGCGAGAATGCACGTTCGATGCACGTAAGGTATTAAATCTGTTTGATTTGTGTTCGACACGATAAAGGATAATAATCGAAGAAAAGTATATAAATTTTGTTTCCAATCATATTTTCGTACGATTAAATTGTTACTCTTAAATTTAGATTGAAAAAACTTGCAAAGAAGCCGAGACGATAACGTGACCTTCATATGACTTTGAACAAGTAATGGAAGGGAAAAATAATTTCTGTTCGCGCGACAATAAGAGATTATAAATTTTTTGCACGCAGTTGGTTAATACGAACTGAACATTATCGGATTATTGGAAATTTCCTAGAAATTAATTTGCGGTAATAAAACCGTACGTTTCCCCGGTCGCGACTTACAATAACTTACAATCTTATATAGTTGGAATAATATCGTTGGTAATTAATTTTTGATATTTTAATTTTCTCCTATCACGTTTTTTTATTCCCCAAAATCCTTTCCATTAGATCCTCGGATAAATTGTGTCATCGAATTCGCCGGTTTCTCATGCATATTCCAAGAGTTACATCTTTAACGGTCACTTGGCTGCACGTCGCGTCGGTTCGCGTGGAATAAATTATTTCTTCTTCCTCTATAAATTTCCCACCGTCGTCGCTCTAACAAAATGTTAATTAGCATAAATGAAGGGAAATGCCATGTGTACAATTACTACTTCGATCAAATGTGTACAAATGTTTTCCGTTGTGTCGTTGTGCAATCTCGCCGCAAGAAGAGTTTCGTATATGCATTGTGTGTTGTACATTTCTGTGCTGTGATTTAGTAGTTTAATTGCGTCGAAATATTGTATATTTCGATTCGCGTACGATCGATTCGATAATGGAAGAAAGAGAGCAACGAGTTGCATTCGAAAGTGATTGTAATTACAAGATAAATAGTTTTTTTAAAAAAAAGGGAAGAATTAGTAAAATTTTTATTTCAATTATTCGTTTCGAAATTGGATGGAACAAAAGTTTGCTTAAAAAGATAAATATGGAACAATTTTGATGAATCAAAATACGATTTTTGCGACATTTTTACAATCCATCAATTGGAAAATTCTTCTCATACTCTTAACCGAGTTAACCTCACCTCGATCTTCATGGAACTATTACTTTCCATCACGGGGAAAGTTTGTGCAAACATGTCCAACTTCTCGCACACATTTCTCCCCGTTAAAATTACATCCACCGTTTGTACATACTTTCCTTTAATCTTCAATAAAATAATGTAAATTGATAAAAGGGTTTTAACAAAGTTGCATAAATTTACATTTCAAATCCTTATTCTTCGATTACCTCGCATCAATCGTTATTACCATTATTCTTCTTATTTTCACGAAAATTTATTCAGAATTAAACAGAAACGTGGAAAAAAAGGAAAACTACTTTTTCCGCTAAACTTTATCCAACAAACAACATAAATTTTAAGCGCATTTACGAAAATGTGAAAATGAGGTTATGATATCTTTTGCGCGAGAAAGTTCTAATATCTCCTAAATTAATAAGAACAAATGGGATCGTAAAATGCATATAAATCGGTGCGTAATGAAACGTAAGATAATAACGAATTGAAGAATTTATCTCTCCCCCGTGTAAAAATTGAAATTTATTTCGTCGCGTAAATAAAAAAGACAGTTAAATAAATATTGCGGAAGCGTAAAAGAATGTACTTCCACAAGCAGCGCTCGTTTGACATCCCGCGCTATGACTCGGTGCAAGCGATTCGAACGGAAGTAGGTCATCCACTATCACGGGATTCAGGAGCTCGTCACTCGAAGAATTACTCTAAATTGCATTTAATTAAGTAATCCTATTTTCGTTTGATTCACACACGCGACCATATTTGCGAAATTCTTGAATGAAATCATCGTTTATTAAATATAACTACAAGCACTACCCTATGAGCCAATCTCATCGATGAAAGGAATCGGAATGAATCGAATTCCTGTAGAATGATCGAGTTATAAATTTCACAAAGGAATCGACGAGATAATTTACGGTAATACGAAGTGGACGGGATCAACACGTGCAAAAATATTGATTAAATATTGATTAAATGAATATTCCTTTAGATAAATCGTGAAAGGAAGCGTTGTTGTTCTTCGACCGACACCAGAGTCCTCTGGCGCGATTTTATTGAACTAATCCTAGTAATAAAAATTCCAGAGGTCGCTAAAGTGACTCGGTTAAAGTAATGCGACGAAAATAAATATAATTTCTATTTCCAACTATTATTAATTAATTAATTTGAGAAAAATAAAAAGATCTAAATTGTTCCAGCGTTAATAAGATATCGTGCGAGCGGCTAATAAAGAGCTCGGTTACGTATCATTTCTAATTTTACCCAGGTGGAAATAACAGGCCGCGCGTCCACGTACGGGCGAAGGTTAAGGTTTTAAAACGCGA
>NW_006263311.1:322474-329419 GCF_000469605.1 Apis dorsata | reverse complement strand
CGTTCGCATGCCATAAACGAAGCATCGATCGTGCCCTTGATATAAGGAATCGTTTCGCCGCCCACCCGATTTATCATTCATCCCTCGAATTCAACCGCCGAGGGGGAAAAAATGAAAAATGGACACTCACCAACACGTAGACGGCGAACGGCATTACGAGCACGGCGACGAGCAGATCGGCGACGGCCAGGCTCACGATGAAGTAATTGGTGACCGTTTGCAAGGCCCTCTCTCGAACCACGGCCAGTATAACCAACACGTTGCCGAACAAGGTCAAACAGGGGACGATGACGAGGATCAGGGCCCACCAACTGTTGGCGTCCGTCTTTTCGTCAACGTCCGCCGCCGGCCCGCACTCACCCGCACTCACCACACCGGAAGACGCGATGGACGAGGTGCAGTTCACGGTTCCGTTCAGGTTCAGGTTGGCCCCGCCGTCGTAATAGGCCGTCAGATTAACGAATGCGCTGTAATTCAGTCGATTGATGTAATCGTTCAGATCGTCGAACACGAACAGGTCCGATATCCCCGTGTAATTCTCGGATCCAAGGGACGTGGGCGAGACGGACGAGAAGAAGGAGGAGGACGCAGCGCCGGGGTAGGAGGGCGAGGTGGAGGTTATCGCGGCGGCCGAGTCGTTGAACCAGCCTAACTCGACACCGCCGCTTCCCGAGAACAGGTCGTTCAACGAGGAGGTGTCCTCCTCGTGGACGGCGTTGGTCGCGTTTCCCGCGAGGGAGAGCTCGGCCGTTCCAGCCCGCCGATCCAACGACAGGCTCCTCGCGATCGAACCGAGCAGAGACCGGTCGCCCGTATTCGTCCCCATTTCGGACCAAACTAAACTTCTGCACCCCCGATCCTGTCCAACCTGTCGATCTCTTGATCACGAGATCTTGGAACGAAGGGATGGCTGTTCGATCTTGCCAAGCATGGCTGACTTTACCCCGCCTGACTCTTAACGGTCAGGTAGATTCTTATGTGTGCTGCGGTGTGGCGCCCCTCCTCGAGAGATAACATTTCCTCGCGCACGCGAGGAGAAACGAGGTGCCGCGTCCTGACTGGCCTCTCACCAATCACCACGACCACCCCGATACGCTTGGTGGCGTATCATTGAAATCCCTCGTCGAGCGTCCCTGGAAAAAGAAGGGAGGAAAATAAGTTTGCTGCGCTTTGTGTAAACGATTTCTTTGTCTTTCTTCTTTTTCTTTTTCTTTTTTTCTTTTTCTTTTTTCTTTTTTCTTAAGATCATATCTATCTTCGTAAAATAAATAGAGGTCGCCCCGTGGATAACTCGATTCGTTTCGCGCTCGAGTTTCTAATCGCTAATTCTATTTCTTTGCCGTAAAAAACGGTGACGCGGAAATGAAGAGGTTGGAGGTTAAGGGAATTTAATTAAATGCAATCGTGGACGGTAACTAACGCGATGTAATGAGTTTCGAAGGATCTGGTTGGAACTGAATGGTTCAGATTAAATATTAAAGTAGCGGCCAGATAGCTGTTACGCGGAGATGAGGGAAGGAAGAGGTTCGAGTTCGAAGAGGAACGGAACGAGCTTGGATCGAGCGAGCAATCTCTCTCTCTGCAAGATTTTTATTTACGAAGAATGATACGGATATAGATTCTGAATTGATTTCAACGAAGAGATAGTTCTGTATAGTACGTAATACGTTTCCCCATAAATTTACCCGCGATATATAATAATTGTGAAATAAAACGAAGGGAAAAGATCGATATTGATACGAAGATAGATATTTTTCTCGAAAAAGAAATCTATCAAATTATATTTTCTTCTGAATACAAAAATATCGAATTGATTAGAATTGTCTAACCGATACTTGAATAAAATGACAATTCTTCGCAAATCAAACTAAACGAAGACGACCACGCTCCGCGTGTTTAAACACAATGAAAAAAAAGAAAATTGTTAGAATTGAATTACGAGGAACCATCTCTGGGGTGAGGGGGACTCTAAACGATCCTCTTAAAACGATTCTACGAAAGACGATCAGCAGCAGTTGGCTCGTTCGAGAACGAGTGTCGCGGCGCAATCTCTGAATTAAAGGAAAACTTCTCTACTCGAGTTTTTACGAAGTGGAGCGATTTTCTTTTGGAAGGAATCGAAGCCACCCACTTTTTGAGGGGAGGATTGACAGATGGAGGGGCGTTATGGAGTTTCTCTTGGCTTCCAGCGCGAGAAGAAGGGGTGGCAGAAGAGGGATCTTTGCCCGCTTGAGCGGGGCATTCCTCCGTGGAGGAAGACCCTTTTTTTTTTTTTTCTTCACAAAGACAGAAATCATTTCCTTGTCCCTCAGGACCCTCCATTTTCTCTCCGCTCTACATATACTTAGCGAGTGAGACTCTCGAGTGATATCGCTGGATTTCGAGCTGTAAATTTCTCAAAGAGGAAATATTTCTGAGGTGATATATATGTATATCAAGAGAGAGCTAATACGGGTGTACATTAAGCTTTCCTCTCTATATTCTCGTTGTCGTTTAGACTCTTTAAGGAAACAGAGAGTTTTATTGTTATTTGTCAGTGTTCGTTGTTTAACGATGCACGATAAAGGGAAAATGTTTTTTCGACGGGTAACTTGGTTTTGCGTGAAATTTTGCATTTATGAAATTTTGGAATTTCAAAGTGCAGAGAGGAATCGAGCTTTCGAAAATATTTTGCGTTGAATAAATGCATATTATATTAGTAGGGGATACGTAGAAATTCGCTATGCGAAATAGTGGCGTAAAAACATTTGCATGATCTGAAAAATCTAGTTTATCTTAGTGTCATAAATAATTCAAATTTTTCGAAATTTCGTGCAAATTTTTGTACGAAAGAACGGCGGAAAGATATTTGGAAAATCTTTTTTCGTGACTTTTAATTGAAAAAATTCGATGATAAATTGATCGAGAAATTTCATTAAAAAAAAAAAAAAAAAAAAAGTACACGTCAAAATTCATGTCAAACACGAAATTTTCTATAAACCAATCTTTTCTTAGAAATCTCTTCTCGATTTCAATGTTTCCAGTGATCCATTTCACGACGAACAATTAAATTTTAACAGTTAATGAAGGAACAATATGCATTTACTTCGAATGCCATCCTTTCGTCGACAATAAGACGATATCTGAATATGTAAATATGTAAAACAACAAGTTACAATCCTGAGGCAAGTATGACAGAAAGGGGAAATTTCATTCCCAATGATAACCGACATTTTCCATTCTCGTCTTCTCATCCACTTCCCCCTCCTCTTTTGTTTCCTTTTTTACCATTCTTTTTCGCGTTGTCCATACAATTATTTCTTATTACTCCACGGTCGCGTATAAATCGGGCACGGTTGGCTTTTTCAACTTGCTGGACGCGACACAATTCAAATTTATCCGATGCATCGAGTTAAAATTTCATGCGCAGGCATGACAATGGTTAAATATTTCGATATGGTCGAGTGTATCGTGCAATTTATTCGAAAATGGAACGACGATTGTTTAACGCATACCACGATGGAATATTAATTCGTTCCCAAGCATTAAATTGTATCGCAGTGTTGTGCAAAAAATTACACCCCGCTTCTCGGCTCTTTTCCATTAGAATGAAGTGCATCTATAAAATCCGATTATTCGAAGTTATTTATTGAAAACAGTGAGTGAGAGAGAGAAAGAGAGAGATACGTGTGTGTGTGTGTGTGCACAAATAGTTTGCAGGTTCGAAGGGACAATGGTAAGATTGCGAGGCGAGGTATCGAATCAGCCTGAGTGTTTTTTCTTTTCCAACTCTTTTTTTTTTTTCCAATTTCAATTCACGATAGACTATTATTATTAACAATTCTTCGCTTATGAATAATAATTTCAGAAATATTAAACGCCACTTTCTTTGTTATGTTATGCTAATATGCTAATATGATATCCTCATCAGGGATTAATTCAGAAATTCGAATCACGAGATTTCGCGTCCATCCGAAAAGGATAATCAGATTTAGATCTGGGTTAATTAATAGCTGTCAAAGCCCCGCTATTTTGTTTCCTTTTAATAAATTTTGTGAAAAAAAAAAAAAAAATTTCGAATTACATATACACGTTTACATCGTGTAAAAATTGCATAAAACCGAATGAAAGGGAACGGATAATAAAAATTCAAAAAGTGCAAGTTTAGTTATTATTGTTGTATGATTTCACGCAACAACAATCGTTGCCACGAATACGAGAAATATAAAACGGAGGAAAATATTTTTATGCTCCACTCTCTTAGCCCGATATAAAAAGGGGAAGGAAAAATCCGGGGAGAATAGCGTTATTCGTAGCAAATAAATTTACGCGAAGAATTATTCGCTTCGACGTTGATAACAAACGTCGGGTCATTTACCATTTTTTTTTTACCATTTTTTTTCTCTATACTTTTGCGTAAAAAAAGAAAAAAACAATATTACGCCAATAAATTAATCTTAAACGAAAGAATTTCATAAATCAACCTACATTTATTCGCGATAATATCCGTACTCGTACGTAACTTTTGAAACGTGGAATAAATAGAAAATGTTCCGATGGTTTTTATCCAAACGTTTCTACATTTTTTTTTTTTTTTTTTTGTATGAAATTTTTGCGGTCATATTAATCGAACGAATACGCGGTCTAAAAATAAATTTAGACTTAAACGTTGCAACGAATACCGCAGTAATGATATCACGGTTAAATTTTTAAATAAAAGATCGACCATACTTCCCGAAGAGTTTAAACGAGTAAGCAAATGCTCTTCGCTCTGCGTTATTTGTGAACACACATCCCTTACTCGTATGTTTCGTTGATTATTAAGAAAAGAAAAATTATTTTGAAAACAAAAACGAATGCTCGAAAATTGCTCTCGAAGGAGAAATTTACGATTGATGACGAAAAGGAAACGTTTCCAAGATACGATATACGCGATCTCTTATAGGCTGGATGGCTTTTCTATCTTGTAAGAAATGAAATTCTTAGCGACGTCTAAGATTGATTGTTCTTACGGTTTACTTGCGCGAAAGAGTACGCGCAAGTACGATGCAAGTACGCTCGGGGAGGGGAAAAAGATGATCCTCGAACCTGGTAACCTCGACTTAGATTAATTAGAGAAATGATGTTATAATTAATTACCCGCAATTGACAAGAAACGAAGACGCTCCTCCTATCCTGTCCTCGAGTAAGTAGAGACGAATTTCTTGTATCTGAGAAATTCTATTGTATTGTTCCCTCGATACGATATATCTTTAGATATTTAACGGATATTTTATCTTAATGAAAATATGTCGTTTCTTTTTAACGTTACAAAGATCTTTTTTGAAATTAATAGAGACTGATAGATCACGAGATGATACGACAGATACGAAGCCTGAATTGAAATGTAAAATTTCATTTTGAAGGATTTTTTTTTTGTTAATTTAACTGAAAGGAAAATTACAAAAATTTTCTAAATTATGGGAAATACGTATTGCAATAGGTTAAATTTAAAAACAATTTAAAAAAATGAAAAATAGTCTAATCGGTTTGTAACATGATTTCAGGATGTTAGTGTAATTGGTATCTTGATTCTCCAATGTTGAAGCAACACGTTCTTGCAATATTTGAGAACTGTTATTAGGGTATAATCGGTTTATACGTATAGGATATCTCTATCGCGTTAAGTGGTGAAAGTACGCGTTAAAGCTGATAACGGAATGGACTGTGATAAATAGATTGCGGATCTTTAGATTGAGATTTGCATTTTCATAAACGTATCTAAAAAAAAAATGGAATTAAAACAATGTTCTTACGAAAAGATTTCTTAAAGAGAATATTTCGAAAATTAAAAAAAAAAAAAAAAAGAAACATGGAAAAAATCCATGCTTTATAACAAAATTTTCGATCGATCCGTTAAAAAAAAAAAAAAAAGAAACATGGAAAAAATCCATGCTTTATAACAAAATTTTCGATCGATCCGTTAATAAGAAAATAAATTGAAATAGTTCGCTCTATATTTAATAAATTTTACACAAATAAATATTCGCACCGAAATTCTCCATTATTCTCGATTTCCATCCCTTCGTTCGTGAGATTTCAAAATAAGACAGTTAATTCCAAACGATCTCGAGCCACGAGATTACAAATATCTCCAATCTTAATACGCGTTATTCGACCCTTATCTTCCACCGACCGAATACAAGATGAATGTTGACGCCACGGAAATTACAGTAAACAGTAGTATCTTGTCCGAGATCGACATTAAAAATAAGTTTCTCACTCCTATTCGAACCTTGTAATTTTCGAAACCCGATATCAAAGAGTTAATCACGCGAGATAATCTTAAATATTCATCCCTCACTTGCCACACAGATTATTATAGGGAAAAAAGGGAATTATTAACTTTACCCGCGAGCGAGAGTACGCAATTTTCCAAAGCAGAGTGTGCTGGTTATCATCACGTATGCCCTTAATGCACGAAAATAAACGAAAAGTTGCATAGGTATTCCGTGTATACACGCGCCCTTATTTATTTTTCTCGGTTACAACCACCACCTTTAATCATCGACCTTTCGTCGAAACCTCGAAACGAGGTTTTTCCCTTCTTCGATTCCCCCGTCAAATCGAGTTTTAATAATTAATAACGATCTGACGTCCGCTTAGCAATTCAAATCGTACTCTTTCGTATCCTACACCCTTGACACCGGCGTTTCTCGGTCAAGAGAACGATTTAGCGAATACACGCGCGCGCGCGCTGGGAGAAGGGAAGAGGAAAAGGGAGAAAAAAGAAAAATCTAGCGGCGATTAAACCGCGGTGATTACTCACCATTGATCACACCTATGACACATTGGCAACGGTCGTCATAGCAACCATCGCTTCATCCGTGACTGTCCATCTTCTTTGAATTTTTGATCGTTCCCTCGATCGATCGATTCACTCTTTGCCGAATTGGAATTGTAGAAGAATCGTGTCCTTGCCGGCCA
>NW_006263311.1:320018-322258 GCF_000469605.1 Apis dorsata | reverse complement strand
GAGATTACGCCGATCGACGATACGCGGCAACGTATACGGCGATCGAATCGCGGAGGAAACACGTGGAACGCCGAGAGAGATTCCAAGATTTAAAACGTAATCCGTTTACTTAGAATCGTCGTGGAGAATTTCCTCGTGGTGTCACGTTGTTGCCTTCGTGAGCCAAATTCGCCTCGTGCCTTCTCCATATCCTGCGCAGCATCCACGTATCGAGTACGCTTCTATGTCTGCGTGTATTCATATATATATACACGTAAATATATATATATATCAAAGGGATGATCCTCGCCACCGTGACCCAACCATAGAATACACGGTAATCGCGCTGAGCTTCGCCATTCACCTCAGCTAGATCGACTAGATCGATTCGATATTTTCCAACGAGATCAAAAACCTCTCCTTTGTGCTCGATTTAAAAACCCTTTCTCTCTCTCTCTCTCGTTCCTTTTCCACTTTTGCTTTGTTGCGGCGGAGTCTCGCGAAAAGCGGAGAAATCCTTTTCATCCCAAAAATTTGCGACGCTCGAAATCGGCTCGGCCGCGCTTCCTTCTCTCCCTCCCTCCTTCCTTCCTTCCTTCGAACCTCGGAACGATCCTCTCCTTGGCGATTGATTCGAAACGTTGAACCCGGATCGGGCAGCACCCAGTCACCCAGTGGCCAAATCTCTCCACTCCTGCCCATCCACCGAGTTAAATATATCCACACCAAGAGAGGATTACTACCCCTCTAACGCCGAATATCGGAAATCCTTGGGTGAAACGGGATCCACGTACACTCGCCGTGCCTTCCGTTCGACCGGGCACAATCGATCGCGATTACCGTGCATCCTTCCTCCTTCACCTTCTCCCCCCCTGTCGACACTTTACACTTTGCACCCGCTATTGTCATCTCGTTACTCCTCGCTCCTCCCACCGAGGGGAGGGTTGGGAGGGGGGAGCAGTCAATCGTTGGAAAAAAAAATCGATCGATCGCGGACGCGCTCTCGATTATTATCCACTCACTCTCGAGGAACGAATCTCGTGTCGAATCGATTATCGCGGGGCAAGGGTTGACGAAGGTCCAGGCGATTGAAAACAATCGGAGCGATCGACGGGCGTGTACGGATCGTGCAATAGAGATCGCGACAGAGAGATACCGGTGAGAGATACCTGTGGATTCGTCGGACACGCACAGGGCACACGATCGCCGATCGATATTCACCTCGTGTCACCTTCTACACCCTGTTGTTGTTATAGTATCCGTACAACACCGAGTTGGTGGACCACGTTGGCCATGATCGAAGAAGAAGAGCGAGGGGCGACATCGTCGTCGTAGTCGTCTTCGTCTTCGTCTTCGTCGTTTTCGTCGTCGTCTTCGTCGTCGTCTTCGTCGTCGTCGTCGTCCTCCCCTTCCTCGCTTCTCTGAATCGCACTTTCGAGCCACGTTGTTGAACGAACGGCGAGCGACTGGCTGTCTGTTCGAGTTTCCACACCGCCTCGAATCCCGAAGCTCGCACGTTCGTGTGAGATCGGGGAGGGATGAAACGGTGGAGGGGGTTGCTCGATTATTCCTCTCTCTCTCTCTCTTCAACCCCTACGCGCACACGCTGCTCTCCTCGCTAACCCTTAATTCGCAGCCTTACCCCACTACCCGCCTTTTCCCTCCTTTCTTCCTTTTTTTCTTTATTTTTTTTTCTCTCTCTTTCTCTCTCTTTTTCTCCGTTTTTTATTATTCCTCTTTCCCATTACGTTACTTTCTATCCCTCTCCTTTTACGATCATTCCTCTTTTATTTTCCATTTCTGGCCTGTTCTTCTTTAACCGTATTCTTGTATTCTTCTTCTTCTTCTTCTTCTTCTTTTTCTTCTTCTTCTTCTTCTCGTCCTTCTTCTTCTCTGTTTTCTTCCTTGAGTTTTCTAGTAGGAAGGAAAAAGTGTGATATCAGCGAGTTTTTGATAATATCGTTAAATTTTGATACGACGTTAGATATCGGGAGTTATCGAAAGTTATCGGGAGCTTGGAAGAAGTTTTAATTGGGAACTGTCGATGAGTGTCTATTGATGCGAATGAAGGGAAGAGTTTTCTGCGTATCGTTGCGTTTTCTCGTTGGGTCGCGATTTAATTCGAAGAAATTTTCCGTCACTTTCCTCCCTTTTATGATCTTACTTTACTCTATTTCGCCCCCTTTCCTTCTCCCTTTTTCCCGGGATTGTATTTTTCATACCCATTCCAGGCGTATCGAAGAGACGTGAAATTTTATAGA
>NW_006263311.1:313166-319912 GCF_000469605.1 Apis dorsata | reverse complement strand
AAAAAAAAAAGAAAAAATCGACGATATAAATTTAATTCGATAGAAAAAGTATTCGAAACGATATCTTGGAATCCAACGAAAGAAATTTATTATTTTTCAATTTTCCAACGTCGCAAATTCGGCGAGAAGAAATGACGCTTTCGAAACATCCGACCCTCTCGATTGGTCCAATCTGACGAGCCCTTGAGTTGCAACGTCCCTCGACCACCCCATCTCTTTTAAACAAAAACTAACGATGATTTTTTTTTGCGCCAATTACGTCACGAGTCCGTGATCTATCATCTCGATCGATGTCGATACGCTGTCACAAGATTGGATTCCTTCCTTCGAGGAAGAGGGAAACACGGTTGGTCCGGATAGATCGAGGCCGAATATTCCGTGGCCAAGGAAATACGAAATAACGAGGTGAAACGTAAGAAGAAGAAACGAAGCATCTCTTCTGGGAGGGGAAACAAGCTCTGCCTGAGCAGAATTTCATTTCACGGAAGAGATGGAAGAGATCTGTTTTATTCGGGTCAAGTCAAGATATTTCAAAGACGTTTGCGGCGGGTAAAATTTCTCCTCTTTTCCCTCTATAATATTCGTGCGTAATTGCCAAGCATTATGGAAGGGAATATCGTTGGAAATGCGTTGTCTTTGTTGATCATTACGAGTAAATAGATATCTTATCGTCGTTTGAACTCGAGAAATTGCGAACTCAATTCGCAACGAGCGGTGAATCTTACAGGTTGTAGATAGCCACTTTTGTACCAAGATGGAGGAAAATATCGGATCCATCGGGAATTTAATTGTTGGATCACCGTCCAATATTTTTCACTTGTAATGAAAATTGTTTCACTTGTTCCAGTTCTTGATGAGATGAAAGAAAAGTGACATTTTTCGCTATCAGAAACGAAAAAACTGTGCATTCTTACTCTGCTGATTCATCTTTTTTCCGTGCCTTTAAACAGCCATGAATTTTGTACACGATCTTTTTCGCGTAAAATGCGTCAGTTCTTGTTCTGTATAAACATTCGTCTCTGCAACCTGAGAGCGTTTTGGATAAAGGATAACGGTGTCTGATGATGAATCGAGCAAATTGCGAATGTTTTTTAATAAATAAATGTTGCGAGTGTAGCAAAAGAGGGAACGAATCGTGGTGCTTGTTCACTCAAATTATACAAAGGGGCAGTAATGTGAAATAGAATTTTTCATTGGCTGTCTCTCAAGCATTTAACCTTTACCCATTAAATTAAATAACAAAGATAATTATAATCATCTCTCAAATATAACTCTCAAATATAATTCTTACAAATTATACGGAATATAAATATATTTCCGTGTATATAAAATTAAATATCTTATCGCTTGTATCAAGACTGCTTTGCTCGACAAAGCACAGCTACGTGGAAGAGGAGAGAAAGAAAAATTAGAAAAAGTTTTCTTTGGAAAAAGCGCATGAAATAAAAAGATGAATTATAAATAAATTCCCACCAATTTTTCGAATAAACACGCAACAGAATAATAAGAAAAAATACGCGTTAAACTCATTAATTAAAAAACGAATTTATCGAAAAATTTCCAAAAATCTTCTCGAATCATCACGTATTGCATACGGAAAGACTGTCTAATCCGCGAGACAAGCGCTTCGTTAAACATTCGAGGAATGTCGAAATGCAAATTGGAATCAAAGCTGGAGAAAAAGAAAAGGAAAGAAAGAAAAGGAAAAATAGTATTAGATTCGAGACTTACTTGCGAAAACGTAATGCGACGTAGAAACGTGATTAAAATTTATATCAACTGAGTTACCGTAGATGAACACCTACGTAACGAAATTACGAGCTAGCTTACGTATCCTCTCAAGCGCGTACGGTTTTAAATTTTCAAAGGATACTTTATTATGCGGTGGCAAACACGTCAGTTTCCGTCTCCATCTAAGATGGAACATCTCCTTCTTTAATAAACATCAATCACGTATTCATCAACGATATGGCGTACACAGTTCCGATTACCTACCGAGATGTCTCGACGCGTATTATTTTCTGTTATGGGATGTCCGTTAGGTGTTCGTCAGGTTTCAGGGTTTCTAACCAATTTTCTTCTTTGGAGCATTGGTATTCCGTGAACTTTTTTTTTTTACATGCGATTGAATCAAATTTGTTCATTGAAACAAAAGTTAAGTTTTCTCGTGGATGCAGGAAGATTTCGATAAGATTTCCTTGATTTCCATGAAATGTGTTCACGACTTTGTCGATTTTAAAGATGATTCATATGGTATCTGTAAAAAAAGAATCTTATTAAATATTTTACTCAAATATTTTATTTATTTATTTTCTAGTATTTATTTTAGATGTAATTAAAAGATGAATTATTTTAATATTTATCTTTTACGTTTAACAGTTAAGTATTTACTATTCGACGTCATAGAAAGTATAAAGATATTATTGTACTTTTCTCTGTGCGTTATTCTTTTTTATTTTGTTATTATTGATTGAAACAATCAAACATTATTAATAAAAAAGATTTTCTTTATTCCAAATCAATTTATTTTATTCCAAGTTAACAATTTTCTTCTGATGAAAACAGTTATGCTAAACATATATTTGAATAGCTCAAGAACCATTGCTCTAAATACACGCGTTTGTTTCTTCACAGAGCATGAAGCGTTAACCTGTTGAAAAAGTAACTGGTTAAAAATTATAAAATAAAGTTCCATTGTAAGTAATTGTTTATCAAAATGCTCGAAAAACATTTATTCGTAGCTATTATTCAGTCGATCCGCTTTATGTTTTGAACGATAAAATTATCGTTCGCAACTTCAACCATTGAATTTTACGCATCGCTAGTTTCTCCAATTACCCTCGTTTGACGAGCATCTGAAAAATAATTAGCGGCGCGCGTGGTTGAAGGCTGGTTCCATCGACCAAAAATTTCGAATTCTCTGCAGCGTAGAGTATACCTTTTTTTATTTTCTCCAAATCTAATAAAACACGTCGATCCCTCTTTCGAAAATCGCTGCAAGCACAGACGCCGCCATTGCGGCGAATCAAGGAAGCCTACCACCCGCAAGGAATGATCACAGCTTTTCGTGATATCCTCTCAACCGTGGCTCGTAAAAACCGTTTTACAGCCGTATCTCGCGATCTCTCCGCTTTTTCTTTTTTCTTTTATGCCGCGATGAAGACGAAAAATCATCGTCCCATCGAATTTCTCGAGTCGACATCTGCGCGTGCATCCATCACTTACCCCGACTAAGAGTAATCGCGATTCCCTTTCCTTCTCAGTGAATTTATTCCCGATTGATTTTCCCGTGATGCGTGATATTTACAAGAATATTCAAGAATTCACGTTCATTCGAGTAAAAATGTATATTTCGCGAACGAAATCGAACGAAATCGTACGTATTTTTCGAAGAAAGAAGAATTTTTTAAATGTACACATCATGTAAAAATATTATAGAATTGTGAAATTCGACGAGATCGCGAATATTAAATATATATATGTATTTTTCGCGTGTAAAGATTAAAACAACATTTCGTCAATTTTAATTTACAACGAACACGAAATGTCGCCTCTCCGGGTTTGAATTTGAAGCAGGGTACGAAACAGGATAGATTGAATTTGACGTGAAATAATGATATTAGTCGGTTTAAATTCACAGGCGTTGTCAATTCAATTTGCTTTCTTGATCATCGATATCTCAAAATGTGTTAACAACGAGACCAAATACGTACGTATTGCGTAACATCACTCATTAATTCATACTGGAAAATTTTTCTTGTTGCATATTGTATAATAATTATTAGAAAAAAATATTCCATTTCAGTTTCAATATCTCGAATGCGATAACGTGCGATAAATAATGATATTGCGTATTACGTAACATGGATTATTTATTACTCATTAATACGCATTTCATTTTGTTAAAAAATCAAAAAAAAAAAAAGAAAAAATCGATGCAACATTTTAAACGAGTTTCAATATCTCGAATGCGATAACGTGCGATAAATAATGATATTGCGTATTACGTAACATGGAGTAGTTATTACTCATTAATACGCATTTCATTTTGTTAAAAAATCAAAAAAAAAAAAAGAAAAAATCGATGCAACATTTTAAACGAGTTTCAATATCTCGAATGCGATAACAATTACGATAAATAATACAATATTGCGTATTGCGTAACATTACTCGTAAACAATGCATAGAAGACTTTTATTAGAAAACGAAAAATTCGACTTTCTATCTTAGACAAATTTAAATGCCTCGAATGCAATAATAACTTGGTAAATATCGCATAACATTACGAATTATATATTTTGTTAATACGCATGGAAGATCATTTTATTAGAAAACCAAATATAAAAAAAAAAATAGTCGCAAAATTTTATTTTAAACGAATTTCAATATTTTGAATGCGATAACATTACGATAAATAATACAATATTGCATAACATTACTCAACGTTAACAATGCATAGAAGACTTTTATTAGAAAACGAAAAATTCGGCGTTCTATCTTAGACAAGTTTAAATGCCTCGAATGCAATAACACTTGGTAAATATCGCGTAATATTACGGATTATTTATCAGTCGTTAATACGCATGGAAGATCATTTTATTAGAAAACCAAATAAAAAAAAAAGCAGTCGCAAAATTCTATTTTAAACGAGTTTCAATATTTCGAATGCGATAAATAATAAAATATTGCGTATTGCGTAACATTACTCGTTAACAATGCATGGAAGATTTTTATTAGAAAAAATTCGCAACTTCTTTCTTAGAAAAATTTCAATGCCTCGAATATAATAATAAAAATACGGTAAATATATTACGTAATATGTATTATTTATTATGGATTATTTATGCGTTAATAAATAAAAAAAAACGCAATATCCTATTTTAAACGAGTTTCAATATCTCGAATGCGATAATATCATGATAAATAATAAAACATTATGTTAACAATGTATGAAACATTATTTGTTAACAATGTATGAAAGACTTTTATTAGAAAAATTCGGTGCAACCTGTTCTATCTTAGACGAGTTTCAATGCAATAAGCACGATAAATACGATATCGCGTAATATTACGAATTATCACTCGTTAATACGCATGAAAAACTTTTTTATTGGAAAAAGGGGGGAAAATCGCAACATTTCACTTTAAACCAAAGTAAGTATAAAATTATCTATCTTTGCGCGATATATATACTATACATATATATAGTATATGTTGACTCGTGTACGATTGGCGACAGTGAACCGATCCGAATGTCCGAACGATCTATGATGATGATCGATCTATGCGAGACCGTGATCAAACCTCGTGCAGAATAATATTGATATAAAGACACCTGTAACCAACCCTGTTCATACGTGTGGGCTCGTCGCAAATTCAAGAATGAACAGCTTCGAACGGGCCCCGAGGTAATATTCATGGATTGCATATTCATGGATTTCGGCCTCGAGAAACGTTTGCTTGGGGGGCTTGGACGAAAATCGAAAAACGAATCGAGTGGGGGAGGGGTTTGCTCAACCATTATACCGTTAACCGTTGTTTTCAACTATTCGTTTCGATTACTGGGCACAAGCTCGACAGCGAGATCTATCTCGTTGAATATCTATCCGATAAGCGTTCGTTTTTTATCAAAGTGAGAGTTAGTTAGTTATTCCAATTACTTGTATACGTGTTTCGTTTCGCACGAGATGATGACGCGTTAAAGTCGTGTAATAATTAACCCGAATAAAATAAGAAGAGATGAATTTATTTTGGGGAGTAGAGTAGTGTTTGTAGGTATATTATTTCTTTTTGTTTTGCGAAAGTGAATTGTTTGCAAAAGATAAGAAAATTTCTAGATGCAATAACAAACGATGATAAATAACATGTAAAGGTATAAAATAAATAACAGAGTATAAATAAAAAGTAATAAATGACGTATAAAAAGGCGAAAATTTCGCGTCAGGTTAGGAAGTCTAGGAATACGAAGAGGAAATGTATTTGGATCTAGACAAGAGAAAAATGGTTTTGAGAAATAGAAACCGCACGTGGAGAAATCGTTGTTCTATCGAAAGAAAAAAAAAGGGGGAGAGAATCTATCTAATAAAAGTCCATTTATTAAAAAAGAAAATTGCAGAATAAATATGTTAACGAAAAATATCCAATTTTACACGTATTTTCCACTTTTCTCTTTTACGATGTACTCTCAAAATCGTTTAAATTTTGAGACGAAAAAAAATTCGTTGCCTCGCGTATTTTCTCGAAAAACACTTTTAACACTTTTATATTTCGGAAGAAAGGAATACGCGATGTCCACCGTTTCTTTTCAATTTTTCTTTTTCTTTTTCTTTATCTTTTTCTCTTCTATTTTTTTTTCTTTCCCCCCACTTGCTTCTTTGACTTGTACTAGGTGGTGAATGCCTACTTACGAGCCGTTTGGCACGCGATTGCTCCACATTCCTCTCGAATTTCTCCATGTAAGGAGACACGAATAGCATCGGCATCCCCGCTATTCCTCGAAATGCTCCTTATTGCAGCGAGGAAATTTACGGATGGCTTTACGCGATCTACGTCTCTCCAAAGGATACGCTTTTTACCCAATCCTTCCAAAGATAAAGCCCGCCAAGGATTATTCCCCTCGTCCCGTTTTATTCCTCCATGAAATAGTAATAATTCCATCCGCGGCAAAAGGACACGGCAAAATCGATCCGTCCTTCACCGAAAGAATTAGCACGTGTCGATGTATATTATTCGAATACATTGGCTAA
>NW_006263311.1:310262-312965 GCF_000469605.1 Apis dorsata | reverse complement strand
TTTTTTTTTTTTTTTTTTTTTAGCAAATATTTAACATATAAGGATGTTTAAAATTTTTTAAAAATTCGAAGGAATAGAATTATAATCGGAGTTGGCCATCTGATTGGAAAGGTAATTTTTAGTTAAAATTTCGAATAAAGTATTTTGAGCAAAGATTTGAGTAATAAGTTTATTTAAAGTGGTTTAATTGAACATTTATTCGTAGCTATTTATCAACTGATCCGCTCTTTGTAAAAAAAAATTATTGAAGTAACTTTATTCTTAATTTTAATCATTAAAATTTTCCCCATCTCTAATTATGCTCAAGTAGAATTGCACGATGATGTATTTGTTAACATGGGATTACCAAATAATTGAAAATTCAAAAATAAAGCAAGAAACAATGTTCTTAAACAATTTAAGAGTGATATCTTATTTACTACAAAATATCCACGAGTGATCAATTTATTTTAACTTATTCTTTTTTTCGTCAAACTTGGAGAACGTTGATTATCCATACGGCTGACTATGCATCAACTCGTACTACTTATCATTGATCACTCCCTCCTTTTCTCTCTTTCTCTTTCTTTTTTTCACTCACTTTTCACCGCGAGTAAAAAAATTCGGATAAATCAGAATTGGAGAAACGCTCGAATATTAATTGCATTCGCTTGATTTTCGCGATTCTCGAGGATCAACTCGATAATGCTTCTCAACGCTTCTCTCCGTGTCCGTGAAATGCAACGGGATAAAAAGAGATCGCGCAAAGCCGGTAATAGCGCCACGTTTTCTTCATAGGAGTGAAATCGATCGAGACTTTAAGGATTTTTTCGAAGAAGAATCGGGAATCATGGGTGAAGACAATTTTTTTTTGGACGAATCGATTCGTCAAAATCGACTGAGAAACGGTTTCATAGCTTGCGAATCTTATAAATAGTTGAAGACAATTTCGAATTCTTAAATTTAAATTCTTGAGAGGTTCGACGTTCTGTGTAATTATGTTTCATTCAATGATTGATGAAGTATATTTTTCTCTATTATTAAATATTTTTTTTTGCATATTTATTACGAATGATTGAAAGTACTATTCTAACTATCCTGTTTTCGTAAAATTTCAAAAGTTTCGTATCGAAGAGATGGTTCGAAAAAATAAATTTTACTTAGTTACTCGAGATGATACATTTATCAGTGATTAATAATTTCCATACAATTATCAAACAGATCTATCCAATAAGAAGTGATTAAAAATTCTAAGAAAATAAGTAAGCTAATAAATAAAGTAAGCTAACAAGCAACGAGAAGGGATGAAAGAAAGTAATTTCGAATCTCGAATGGACGTTTCTAGACAAGATGGCTGTACAGTACATCGGATAATCGGATGCAAGATGTCTCCTGTTTTAATTTGCCCGAATAAATTCCACAACAAAGGAAGGGAGGGAGGGGGGGATATCTTGACGCGAGAATTATCGTTCGACGATAGAGCGAAGCAGCGAGATTGATGGGGCTAAATGACACTCAACACAGACGAAATTTCCCCGAATATATGCCTTGGGGAACGAAAATACGATTATCCATCAACGATGTAACAACGATGACGCGTAATTGCGATGAAACGCGTACGATATACGCGTTTAAATAATCCGTGCACACCGATGATTTGGAAACATGGAATCGTTGATTCCATGCTCGAATATCGGATCAGTTCGTTCCTAGCCACCATTCGTTACATTCGATCCAGAATTTTATGCAACTGGAGATTGCGGTGGAAACAAGGACAGGCAGAAAGATAAACAATCCACGTTTACGATCAATGGGATTTTCGTGGTCGAAAATATTTCCGTGTGGCCGAAACGCACGCCTCTTTGTCGTTACGGGATCAATGATTCGAAGCTGGATAGTTTTAATTGAAATAAATGTATAGTAGAGGGGGGAGGGAGGGAGATTCGAAACATCGGAAAACGATGAGTTTTGAAAATGGTCGGTAAAATCGGAAAATCACGATCATCGTTTGTAAAATAAAATTGGATAAATTTTTTTCTTTTTTTATTATATTATTATACGATTTGTTTCAGTTCAAACGACGTATGAAGATTTCGGTCGTGTCATCAACTTTTTCAAGAATAAAGTGAAAAAAGTGTTTTGCATACGTGTCCGATACAAGTATATGTATATGTATGCATAGCCATTTTTTTCTGCTTACCAAAAAATCAATATCCGCCACCCAGGAACATTCATTTTTGTGTGCTGCGGCATTGAACGCGATAATTACGATTATTAAAAAAAAAAAAAAAAAGGATTCCTCTCGAATCTTAAATTTTACATTATTCGGGATACCGTTAGATATTGCACGCTTTTTAATACCAGCCCTTTATTAATGGTGAAAAATCATCATTATTATTATTATTATTATCATTTATTAGCGCATCTTGCATATTGGAAATAAATAATGCATGAACGGATTAAAAACTCGTTGCATTTTAAATTTTCACTTCGAATTTATATATATAAACTTTTATTACAAATAAAATGGAAGCGAAGAAAATGTTTCAAGGGAATGTAATATTTAACGGTGACGTGGATACCTCGCATTTAAATGTAATCAGTGTCACTCCCTACGGATGAATACGGCTAGATGCGTCCAAATATGGCTTCCTTAATCTGGAATTGAATCCGCGAGGGCGCGAAACGCCGATTCAAGAGGCGTGAAACGCCCTTTCAATTTCC
>NW_006263311.1:301404-310025 GCF_000469605.1 Apis dorsata | reverse complement strand
CTGCGCGGCAAGATCACGGGATTATGGTTGGGGAGGCGGCCTTTCTTGCCCACGTGATCCCCGGTATAAAAGCAAGAAATCGGCTGAAAACCGTGAACAACCGCGCCTCTACGTGTTATCAGCCACGGAACTTTAATGAAATTTTAAGGACCCGATATTTATAGAGGGCTTCCACGAGGAATCGAGTCTGCTCATTTTACTTTGAAATATTTCCTGTCCAACCTTGCTAAGCCTGGCCGCCCTGTTATTCATGAATATGCTGATTATCGCTCTTTTCTGAGAGGCTAATGGCAGGAAAGCGCATCCCCCTCCCCCTCCCGACTCCAACCGGGTTTATTATAAGATCTGTCGATAACGCGTTATTTATCGAATAGTCGTGAGAGTCCTCTCAACCAATGCCAAAACCTTTCTATGGCAATTGTACAATTGTCTAGCGATCACGAATTTTAAGTGAAATTTTTAATTTTAAGTAAAGTCTTAATGATGTCAAATTCAATGCGTGAATTATTTTGCAAAATTACGATGTTAGAATAGTGACAGAAGTATCGAAGGAAATAAGAATATTGAAATATCTTATGTTAAGTCGGTATAAATGTTAGTTTTTTTTTATATATTATATATTAGATAGAATATTAATATTAGAATAGCGATAGAAATATTGGAATAATGAATAATAATATTGAAATGTCAAATATTAATTCAGGCTTCGTTAATTTTGCAGATTTATAACTTTTTTTTAAATTTATTTTATAATTCACACATCTTCAGATTTATTCAAATAATTTACTTATTATTATCAAAACAATTTATTTACCTACCATAGCGTGTAAAGATTCCTGCAATTGGTAACGTGCTTTGAAATTAGTAAACTGATTTTCTAGTCGATGATCTTGTAGATTTTTAATACCATACGTTGCAAACTTGTCTCGGATTTTTGTATTTTAAGTTTTATATTAAAATTTGTGGAACAAATAATGGTTTTAATGTGTCTTTTATGATTTACATTAGAGGAATTATATTCGACCAAACTATCGAAATTAGTTTAATTAATAAAAATGAAAGAATTCTCTTTTGTTAAATACTTAAATTAGATTATATTTTAAATATTCGATAGCAGTTAGATGAGGTAGAGAATGAATTATTTATAAAAAAAAAAGTTGATTATATTATAATGCATATTTCTGAATTTTCCAGAATTAAAAAATTGTAAAAAACTAAGGAAAATATATAAATTTTCGAAAATTCAGGAATTTGACGTCATTTCCAAAAAGATTTTAAATATATATTATATCACGTATGAAAATATATAAGATATACGTATAACTTATAAAAATTCAATCGAATAAATTCTAAAAATTCTTAACTCGATAAATTAAAATTAAAGTTAATCAAAACTTGCACTCTCTTGAACACATTGAATAATGTGGAACAAGGAGAGGAAATAGAAGAAGAAGGACAGAGATAGAGTAAAAATTATGAAATCAGCGCCATCTTCAGAGTGCCGCAAATGAAACTCATAAAGAAAGGATAGAAAATACTTGAAAAAGGATAGAAACAAAGATTAAGAATTAACTGTTAGCGCCATCTTACGAATACGATACCACGTATATATTTCTAAAATGGCAAAAGACAGACTAGGAATTAAATATTAGTGCCATCTATGTAATATAAGAAAACTATTTTTGATAGTTAATAGATGGCACTAGTGATCAATCTCTATCTTTATCCTTCTCTTACTATTTTCTATCTTTTCTTTATGTGTTTCATTTACGGCACTCTGGAGATGGCGCTAATTTCACAATTTTTACTATATCTCTGTCCTTTTTCTTATCCTTCGTCTTCTTGTCTACATTTTAATTTACACTCTATGCTATTCCATACGCTTAAATATATATGTATAAATTCTTTTTTCACACATAAAGTATGCAATATGTAAATACATGTAATACTTACATTGTATTTCCATAATAAATCATTCTTGAGATATTTACTTTTAAATTTGACATGCCACCTCCATTAGCATTACCAAGTTATACATCACTACCGAGATATGTATATGTATGAGACCTACATATTCCAAATTGCGAGATTATTACAAGGTGTATTATTAATGTATTACAGTACAGATTAATTATCTACTGCGTCATCATGATTATCCTGAATCTCAATAGTTAGAATTACAGCTTGTTATTTAAGTTTATTTAAACTTGTAAGATCTTCCAGCTAAATCGGAATCGTATCAAAATGCTCCAGAATATACGTATATGTACTACGAATTCAATTCAATGATCTTTTCAATTAAGAATTTCTTACATAATTACGTAAATTATCTCAAAATTTTAACGAGATAATTTTAAGAAGAAATTGAATCTTCCTCGCATGGGAAAACAATCTCCTGATGTCTCTAAATTGTACTTGTAAAAGTACTTGCCTAACTACTTATTCCTAGAAATACATTTCAATCTCTGCTATTTCAATACCTAATAAGGAGTAAAGTATTTATTAAATTTAATTAATCAATTAATTAATTTAAAAAAATAATTAATCTCGTACACTATACAGACTTATTCTTCTAGCTTTTATTTAGCGAGGTCGAAGCTCGAAATGTAAAATAAAACGCTTTTCCTTTCCTTTCACGCCTCTTTCTTTCCCTCTTTGCTATATCACAATGAACGAAATCAGAAAAGATGAAGCTCGGATAGGATTCTGCGCGTCTCGCAGCAATACCTTTTAAAAAATTATCGACTCAACCGGAGTTATGAGCGCAGCGAAGCGTTAAAACAAGGTATTTGAACATCTCGACGAGCGAATCGACAGAAAGCGGGCAAAGTGAAGGGCTTGAAAGTTTAAAGTCGTTGAGTCACCGAGTGTGCTTATTATCGAGAAACGGAAATTCAATTCGTGAGATTTCTATACCATTTCCAATGTATCAATCGGCCTCTCCTTTCGCTCTTCGAAAAACTTGAGCCCTCCCTTTTTCCCTCCCAATATTTACATTATTTTTTCCCCCCTCGAGAACTCGATTTCTCATCTCGAAGAAGAAACGAAGAAATTCCACGTTGATTCGAGGCAGGACAGAAGAGAGATAAGTACAGGTTTGCAACACTCCTCCAAGTCCAACCGATTCCGTTCGATGTCTGTCAGCCAACCGAAGACACAGATGTCTCATTACGTGGCAACGACGAAACATTTCACGGGTTACCGGGCGGCAAGTTGAATCGGAATCAAGAGTTATTCCCGTGAAACACGAGGAGATCGTAGCGAATGCTCCTTACGGAAAACGAGAACCACGAATAGTCAGGAAACAAACGCATCGAGGGTTTCAAACAGCCAAGTTGAATCGCATTACGTTGCTCCTCCTCCTCCTCCTCCTCCTCCTCCTTCTTCGTTGAATCCTGCCCAGAATACGATACCATTGATTCCCCAATCCGTTGTCGGTAATTGACTTTTAATTACAAGCGTTGCCTTCAACGATCAATTTCCAAGAAGCCAGAACCGAAACATTCGTCGTCGAGGAAGTTGAATCGTATTTTATCTCGATCGTATCAGATTACGTCTCGTTTCTTCGAGAATTCTAAATAAAATGTTGCTACGAAGATTTGATGTTGCAAGATTTGACGAAAGAGATTTGCGAAATATCTTAATCGATATTTTCACGTCGTTTATTAAACGGTGACTAATAATCGCGACGTGAAGAGACGTGATGGATAAACGAATGCTCCCTTACTCCCTTTTCTCGATCAATCTCTCCGAGATGATCAATCTCTCGCGCGATTAAAATTTCGCGAAATGAGGATTAGCAGGAGATTACGTATCCGAAAACGAGAGAGAAGAACAACAAGAAGATTCCCTTGGAAGCGTAATTTTCGAGGAAATGCAGTTTGAAAACTCGTCGAGTATGCATGAGCTTGGTTAATTTTAGATGCGACAGTCAATAAGCAACAGAAGGTTACTCAAATTACGGGATAAATGCAAATACGAAATATGCAAATGGCGAGGGAAGTAAAATTCTCTGTGCACGCCCATATTAAAATCCTTGATCCGAAATTCCGGGAGAGCTGTCGAGACTGTTGTCCGATGCCACCGATGAGAGGATAAAATCGAGCCGCATCTCGAGACGAAAGCTTTCGGAAGCCACCATCGGTAAACTATCGCGCAGGAAACTATTATCATGTTTGCCTCGGTCGGAGCGAACCGATGCAAACGTGGGGAGGGACGGACGGACGGAAGCGTGGCGAGAACGTAATTTGAGGATTACACTTGCTCGTATATTATCGCTGGAACAATGGCCGCGTGACGTTGCCATCGTACAATCACGTGGGTAATCCGCAAGGATCTTCTGGAATCCTGGGTCCCGCGCCCCGTGTCTTTGCAACCTAAACACCCCTGGAAACCGACAGAACTAGTTCCTTAAGCTCGCGATATAATGCGTCCTGATCCAAAAGGATTAACTTACCTCCCCCCCTCCTCCTCCTTCCGAATTGGAACAAATTGTTTTCGACCCGGAAACAATTTGCTTTCTTATCCCTCCATTACCGATCTTTATCGATCTCTGTCTCTCTATCTTTCTCTATCTCGTGGATAAACATTGTGGAGACGTGGGAATATCGTTGGAGCGAGTTAAAACGTCTATCCTTTTGGGATTAGTAAAACTGTTGCTAGTAGTAAAGGGTGTTGTTTGGAACGCTGTACTTGTTGGAACCAGAACTTCGTGCCGGGAATTCGATACGAGCGTACGAGTATCTGGCATGTAATTGGATCTGAGTATCTAATTACATTGAACGGATTAATAAGTAATCGGTTTAAATCGAGTGAAAACTTATCCGTGTTTGTTCGAATTTTTGGAGGATAAATAATAACGAAAGTTTTAACGATTATTTTTCTCGTTTGCTCAAACTTCTCGTTTCTTTTATTTTTCTTCTATTCTTAGGTTAGACGTTAGGTTAGGTTAGATTTCTTTTCACTTAAAGTGAATTTTTGTCGGTTTCAAATATGGCAGTAGACAAGAGTTATAGAATTCAATTTACCACATATATATATATATGTGATTGTTGTAATATTTTATAAATTAATGGAATGGAAACTTATGTGAAAGCTTTATTTTTCTTTTATTTTTCTTCTATTTTTAGATTAGACGTTAAATTAGATTTCTTTTCACTTCTAAAGTCGATTTCAAATATGGCGACGAATTATCATAGAATTTACTTTACAACATATCATTATGAAAACTTATGTAAAAGCTTTACTTTTTTTATTTTTCTTTTAATCTTAGATTAAGTTAGGTTAGGTTTCTTTTCACTTCTAAAATCGATTTCAAATATAACAGTAGACAAGAGTTATCATAGAATTCATTTTATATGTGATTCTTGTAATATTTTATAAATTAATAGAGTGAAAGCTTTACTTCTCGCTTCTTTTATTTTTCTTCTATCCTTAGGTTAAACGTTAAGTTAGGTTAGGTTAGATTAGATTTCTAAAGTGACAAATAGAGTTATTAGAATTGGTAGAATTCACTTTAATACACGTACATCATTCTTGTAATATTTTATAAATTGAATAATTACCGTGCATCGTTATTTCTTCAGGACTAAAACTTTTTCGATGGAAAAAAAGAGTTGAAAGTGTCGTTAACGTTTATTCAATCGCATCCTAATTCAATGAACCGGTCCACGAAGGAGGAAAACTAACAAGTTTCGAGTTACGAATATTACAACGTTCCAATTACAGCTTGATAACTTCTTGGCTGGAAAGACTTGGTTGGAAAAACTCGCAACTGAAACTTTACGTTTCCCGTTAGTTTTTCTCACTCCGTGAGCATCGTTCTAAAATTTCCACCTAGAAATTATGCACCCCTGAGGGTGACAGGTAGCCGGAAATCGAAGTTCGTAGCCGCTAAGTTCTCGTCGCCGGTTGACGATTGTTAATGCGGCCAGCCCACCCGCCGCCAACAATGGGCCGTAATTATCATTTATATTACCACCGAGAAAGCCCATTTTATTCTCAAATACCATGAATATTAAGCGCGCCACCCACCACCACCACGTAGGTCACCACCTCGTGTTACCAATTTTCTTAACCAACCAAAGAGATATATTACTTTCTCGTCGAAACTTTCCCCTCTCTGGAGGAAACTATCCGAGTTTTTGACAGCTATTCGACCATTCCGTCGCCTGGCGAAAATACTTTTCAATTTGGGATCGCATCGATCGCATTACTCTCTCTCTTTCTCTCTTTCTCTCTCCTTCCTTCCTGTTGTCCTGTCCTGTTTGTTAATTAAATAAAAAAAATAAAAAAAAGGGGGGGATGTTGAGGGGAGAAAAAGAGAAGAACCACGCTGCTTGATTGCTTCCTTTCGAAACTCTCGGCGCAAAGATAAAGTTTGCAATTTCGAAATCGAGTTGCTTACAGTTTTCTTCCCAGGGATTTCTCCTCCTGTCCTCCATCTTTTCGATATCAACTTTCGACCTTTCTCCCTTCAACGCTTTCTTCCATCGATACAACGATTTCCCGCGCTTCCTTCCTTCGACCCTTCCTTCCAACCTTCCTTCTGCTTTAGAAACGACCAGATGTCGAGAGATGATGGGTAACTGTTTAATAAATCTCGGATTGGACGGGAGCCTCCGTGTCGTGTCACGTTTGACGGGTATTGATATCGTCGTGATCGGGCACGCGTTATCGGGTGTCGCTCATTTTTTTTAACGCCGTTGACAACCTCATCGCCGTAATCATGGTGGTGGAACGCTCCACGCGTTAACCCAGTTTTTCGCTCGCCTTTCAGCTTCGTTACCGGCCTCGTCACCTCACCTCACCTCTCCTCTCCTCTCCTCTTCAACCGCTCTTTGTCGGTGGTAAACGAGAGGGCCATGCCGGAAAGGGTAGGGAACAACGAGTTCGAGTTATATTCAACAATTCGAAAAATAAATGACGCGTTACACTTTAACGTATTTCTTGAATCGTTTCGATAAAAATTCCAATGCGAATATTTCCTATCCAATCCAGTCAATACTTCGAACTCGAGGATCTATTGGATCCATGAGGAAGCTCTTTCGATGTAATAATCGCAAAATTCCATCTCTGCTTAAAAAGAATGTATGGAAATGAGAAATCAAATTCTCTTGGATACGCGCCTCTTCTCTTCGCGTTACGTAACGTAGCTCGATCGAAGAAAAGGTTGAGAAGGTTGAGGAGGAAAGAAAAAAGGGTGGGAGGGAGGGGATATGTTTTTGGAACGTGCGCTTCTTGATCTTCCGCCCAAGGTCTTAAGGTGTATTTGCGTCTATCGAAATTCTACCGTGGCATTCGTTGTATTTTCGAGGTGAATCGACTTGGCAGCCCGGAGTAATACGGGGCATCTTTCAACCCGTAAAATGGGGCCGCGTTGCGTGCTTCTCGCGAGGGACAAATATGTCTGCGAAATACCGTCGAGTTTCAATCCCAAGCCGCTATTATTGTACCTCGTTCACGACTGGCCTCCTCGTTCCATCGCTTTTTTTTTCTTTTTTTTTTTCCCCTCTTCTTATAAACTAGCTCAATAGTAAACGGTTATAACTTTTTAACGTATTAATTAATCGTTTCTGTTTGAATTACGAATTCGATGAATTCCACGGTATATTATAGAAACGGAAATATCGAACTGTTTCGTTCGATTGTATTAAAATTTACAAAATATTTTTCTAGTGTTTGCAATTTCAGGAAAGGGGATAAAATACTTTGAAATTGTTAAGAAATTATATATGGAAAATGGAACTTTTTTTATCATCTTAGAGGGAACAATGAAGCGATGATAAATCAAGATGGAAATTCGAGGACAGTATCTCGAAATTCGAGGAACACGTGTACTACGTGTTGTAACAGGATTTTAAGTGGGACGAAAACCTGATTATCGAAATCGTGCAACGAATACGCGAAATGAAAATTGCAAGAAACTCTTGGCCACCCGTATAATTCCACGGTATATACACACACACACACATATGCATATCTGCATTTCAACAAAGCTAAACTATTCTCTTTGTGGCGTCGTACAAGCTGTACTTACGACTCCGACGCAGGCTCGATGTATTATATACAACCGGTGACTGTTCGACGATCGATAACTCCGCGTATTGCTACGATAATAACGAGTAATCACCTGTTACCTGGGATATTCGACATATCTCGATATACATGGCAACTATCGCTATGAAGCGGAAATGCGCCAGAACGTGGAACAGCTTCTATTTCGAATATCTACACGAAAATGTACTGGCACAGGTATTCGAATTATCGATGATGAACGAACGATCCAAAATACCAAACGAATCGTTTATTTCTATTCATTTATCGCTTCAGCTTCTAGGCAAATTTTAATTTTTCTTTTTCTTTTATTAAGAACGAAACTTTTAGGAAAATCATTTGTGAATTTAGAATAGAAAATTTGATGAACCAATTGTTTATTTATTGTTCCAGTTTCTATGCAATTTTTTTTAGTTTTTTTCCTATCAAGGATGATCACTTCGATTTAGAACGTTAAATTTTAGAACGATTCGTGAATCACATATGAATCGAAAATTTAATGAACGATTTGTTTATTTATTGTTTCAGTTTCTAAGCAAATTTTTTTAGTTTTTTTCCTTTTCAGA
>NW_006263311.1:299276-301219 GCF_000469605.1 Apis dorsata | reverse complement strand
ATGATTATTTCGATTCACTTGGAATGTTAAATTTTAGAAAAATTCGTGAGTCACTTGTGAATTTATAATGGAAAATTTGATGAACGAATTGTTTATATATTATTTCACTTTCTGAGCAAATTTTTTTAGTTTTTTTCCTATCAAGGATGATCATTTCAATTCAGAACGTTAAATTTTAGAATGATTCGTGAATCACTTATGAATCGAAAATTTAATGAACGATTTGTTTATTTATTGTTTGTTTATTGTTTCTAAGCAAATTTTTTTAGTTTTTTTCCTTTTCAGGGATGATTATTTCGATTCACTTGGAATGTTAAATTTTAGAAAAATTCGTGAGTCACTTGTGAATTATAATGGAAAATTTGATGAACGAATTGTTTATTTGTTCTAAGCAAATTTTTTTAGTTTTTTTCCTTTTCAGGGATGATTATTTCGATTCACTTGGAATGTTAAATTTTAGAAAAATTCGTGAGTCACTTGTGAATTATAATGGAAAATTTGATGAACGAATTGTTTATTTGTTCTAAGCAAATTTTTTCCATTCTTTCGTCGTTTTAATTTTTTCCCATCAAGAATAATCCTTTTAATTCGCTTAGATTTCTAAATTTTAAGAAAATTCGTGAGTCGCTTATGAATTTAGAATGGAAAATTTGACGAAGGAGAACGAGAATTGTTTATTTGTCGCTTCTAAACAAATCTTTTTCGTTTCTTTCTTCTGTCAAGGATAATCCTTTCGATTCACTTAAAATGTTAAATTTTAGGAAAAATTCGCGAGTGACTCGAGTAACTTGGATCTTATCCTTCGCGTAGATTTTCAGAGGTTGGTGGGAAGAGCTTGAAGGGCTAAAAAGTGGTGAACGAAGCGTTTAAAATGCGGGAAATTTCCATGAGAGAAGGACGAGAACTGCATTAGAGTGGGCGACGAGAGAACTCGTAAAACTAACCGGATGGTTCGGTGTAGCGGCGGAAAGTGAAAGCTCAGCGAATGCTCCGGCAGACGACAAACTATTATTGTACGCGGATGTACAGGCCGAAATATTGCATTGCGAGTCGCCAAATTCGCCAATAACATTGACGTTCGCCGGATTGAACAGAAACGAGATAGAACCGTGACGAATAGCGTGACGGTTGAAAATTTAATTGGCACGCGCGCGATTCTGTCTAGCGATAACTCAAAATTGACGCGATTCTTCACTCTCTCTCTCTCTCTCTCACTCTCACTCTTCTCTTCAATTCAATATTCAATTTTTCCTCGAATGAAAAGATTTATTCACTCGTTGTATCTTGTGCAGAAGACAATTGTACAGAAGAGTACTCTCGCGTCTCTCTGTAGCGAAAATAAATATCGTTTAATGTAATATTTTTTAACCGATATGATTTCGTTTTTCCTTCTCGATGGATTCGATGCTTGTTAAATTCTTTCGCGAATAATTTCAAACGTCGCGCACGTTTCTTACGAGGGAAATAATTTTTATCAAACTCATCCTCCTTTCCTTGCTTTTTTGAACAGCTCTTCATTTTTCCAATAAACTGCCGGCTTTGCGTACACATCGTGCACCGCTACTTGGCAGACGCTTCCATCTTTAAAAATATTCGCTTGCCGAAGTTGCAAGGACGAATCTACTCTCGATGATACTTTTGCACGATGTAATTTAAAGACATTTGGTGGGTATATACAATATCATATCGATACATTGGTGATCGCTTTTCACTGTATGACGTGCGAAAGATCGATGATTCTGCCATCATTGTGAAAATGTCGACAGTTGATGAGACAGTTAAAAACTCGAAAAGATAGCTCAGACTCGATCATTTGTCATTTATTTTCGGCTAACATCGATATAATTAGAAACGTTCGCCTTTCGTTTTATTTTTGGAATTAATGGAGCCAATCGTCTTTCGGGTTATTTTTCGCCAAAGATCACTAAATTAACGAAGGTATT
>NW_006263311.1:297385-299100 GCF_000469605.1 Apis dorsata | reverse complement strand
ATTATTATTATTATTATTATTATTACGTACTCAAATAATACACAACGAAACTTCGAAACAAGCAAAGTTTTCCTTTTTTCCAAGTAGGAAATCATTAAAACTGCAATAAATGGTGGATGCCACTGGTAAAAGCAACGAATTCCATTTCTATTTACGTACCAATCTGCGAAAGCGCTATTGGTTCCGTACTCTCGGTGATGTAAAACACTGCGCAACATCGATCCCGGCCAAACACTTTCATGAACTTTCCCACGAGGATTTCGTACTTACACACCTAACCTACGATACTCCGAATGTCACTGGTCGGATCAAGCGTGCTGCATAAAAGGGCAAAAGATGCCAATAGAATCGTCACTCCAGCGCATCCGGATTGTCAACTGTGTACAACCTGTAATAGGGCTATAGATATCTGCGGGTTGCGAATCATTTTTTAGGTTTTCTGACTTTCTATGTTTCTTTATTCGTTCGTTTAAAATTTTCACAAAATTTTAAATCCCTTTTTTTAAATATATATATAAGAAAGTTATTCGATTATCGTAAAAAAAAAACATTTTGGGAAACACTTGGCATCGTTCAATTCGTATACGATCGTATTTTCGAATAATTTGAAATCGCAAAATTAATGGTTGGATGCTCGTAAAAAAAAATTTCATTTGCGTGACACGTTTTGTTTTTTAAACAAAAGTTCAAGTTTATTGATCGTCATCTTTTTGCTCGCGAAAGATAGAAAGATAGCAAGAAGTTAGAGTGGAAAATTGGAAATTAAATAGTCACAAGATGGTGAGCATCTTGTACGCGAATTGCCTTTTGATAATTTTCCAATCTCATCGGTGAATAGACGTGAAACATTAAAGCTTTCTCGATTCTCTTTCCCCCACAGGGGAATAAAAAAATCGCTCTTGCAAGCTCTGCTCTTTTATCGATTGAAACATTCTTCGATGGCGGGACGCGGATCTAGAACGCTATACATTATTTCCAAACCTATTATCGCGTATTGGAATCTGCTCGATTACTGTGCCAGTCAAGTACGATTACAGATCGCGGAAACATTGTTCACCTTCATTAGAATGGCGGTTTGTACTCTGAAGTCAGTTTAAGCTCTTTATGCCCGACTTCAAAATCTTCCAATTACTTTGCAAGAGGATTAATAAAAAATACGATCGTATAATTCGTTGATTTCGTGCACCATTGACCTTTCCTTTCGTTTCCTTTCCTTTCGTTCATCACAAGCACACGACATCACGATAAGAATGCCAGCATTTTAAATAACCAATTGTGAACCAATTTGTGCTGCTTTTCTGGTTTGTGTATCCAGCCTGTATAATCCAACTTTATATGTAAATATCAAAATTTATAGTAAATTTATACATGAAATACCTATTTTGATAAAATGTCGTTCGAGATATTATATTTATTTTATATTACCTTCGAATAAAGATTGCAATTAGAATCTCTCTCTTTCTCTCTTTCTCTTTTCAACTGAAAAGACAAATCATATACAAACTTGTGAATTTCGCGTCGAGCAAAAGTTAATTTCCAATGCTGAATTATTTGTTATATCATAATTTAGTTTGCAGGTAAAGCGTATGGGAGAAAATCAAGGTAACGAAGAGCAATTATATAAATTGTTGATTTATATGCGAGCGATGTCCGGCATAAAATCTTTCTTGTTGATATGTAACTTTGTAATTAATATAATTATTAATTCAGAAACA
>NW_006263311.1:286659-297099 GCF_000469605.1 Apis dorsata | reverse complement strand
TTTTTTTTTTTTTTTTTTTTTTTTTTGAACCTTTCCACGAAATGAATAATGCAATTTGATGATGCGTTGAATGATAATGAACGATGTAACGATGTAAAATGTAAAAACGCGACATAATTGCATTTTTCTTTTTTTAATACGGAGAATGGATCGCGTAATAGTGGTCATTTCAATTACTTTTTTTTTTTTTGTGATAAATCGCTCATAATTCTTTTTTATCATTAATGATACGATTCAAAGAATTTTGCAGATGATGACATTTAATCCTTTTTTTCTTTTCTACATCCTTTTTATCGATCAATTTTATATGACCACTTTCAATATCTATTATTCAGAATCAGTATAATTCATTTTGCCCATCGGTTAACCGATTTATCGAAAATGAATTCGAGCGTGCACAAAAGTAGATATTTGTTTTATTTAATAATAAAACGATGCGACAAAAACAAAATCATTTATGCTTACGGTTCAATCGATTTCATAAATTTTCGATATCAATAGTAATCGTATACTTTGTACACACTTATTCGTATAATAAATATTCGGGCATTGATGAAATTAAATTTGATGTTTTTCAATATTATTTGTTTAATCCCTTGTTGTGAAAGGGGACCTGCATTAAATAAATGAAATGTACGCGTTTGATATCAATAATAATCTATAAATAAATATTTCGATACTTTAAAAAACAATCAACCGAATGATATTGTTATACGTAAACATGAGATATAAAAACAATAATTTCTTGAATAATTACTATGTCTGATGATTGCCAACCACTTTTTTCTCGTCTCGTCTGGTTTGCATTTCGTTACGCTCTGCGAATTTTCCCAGAGATCCTATCGTCATTTTAAAGTTGCACTCGTGACACCAATAGTTTGTCAGAAATTGCTTTTCCGAGACTGATTTCATCCGCTACGGTTACCTGTATCACGCTGTCCACGCAAAAATATCTTCTACTCGCACAAATTCATTTCTTGATTGGATTTATGGACCGTCATTGAACGTACGTTTCGTTTATAAGTATTTTCAGATTAAATTAAACTAGAATCATCGTAAGTTATTATCGACGAGATATTAAATCGTTCGTAAGCGTCGTGCAAACGCAAAAAAATTATTATTAAGAAAGATTTTCACTTTTTACATAAAATCATCATTCGAATTATTAAAAATTCGTAAGCTTTTCATTCGATCGGTTTCGATTCAATCTGAATTCGACTTCAAAGTATATTACAACATAAATCCAACTTCGATTAGTCGAATAAGAACCTTAATTTGATGATACGATCTTATTTGAATCTAGAAAATAAATTTATCTATACATTCTATCTATACATCTATACATAAAAGAAATCGTTTTAATCTCGATTAAAATTATTATTAAAAAATATCCCAGATTTTTAGTTTAAATAAAATCGATAAGATTTTTTAAATTTCGATAATCCCTTCGAATCATTAAAAATTCGTAAGTTCTTCGATTTTTCAATTCGAATTCGATTTTAAAATATATTACAACGCAAACCCAACTTATCCGAGTCGAGCCGAATCTAGTCGAATGTAAAAATCTTCGGTATGCAACTCGATCCTTCTCGATCCTTGCCGATCTTACTCGAACTTTGGATCTAGAAAATAAATTTATTATACATTCCTAAAAGCAATCGTTTTCATTAAAATTATTATTAAAAAGTATTCCAGATTTTTAATTCGAATAGAAATATTTCTAAAAAATTTCGGTAATCCTTTCGAATCATTAAAAATTCGTAAAAATTCTTCGTTCGATCAGATTCGATTCGACTCGAAATTATTAAAAGTTATTGTTTTCACGTGATAGCAGAGACAAAGAGGCAACTGGATTTTGCCTTTTCGTCGTTTCGAAGTCCGCAACGGGCGCTCGAAGAATGGAAAAGTAAGGATGCTGTTGGAATTACCCCGCTACGTGTGCACGTTTATCGAGATACTCTCACAGAACACTTCTTTGAAGAAATTTCAAACTTTCTCGAACACCTCTAACTCTGTCCTCTCGATACCTCTCTCCCTTCTGGCTCCTCTATCTCGAAAGAAAGTTGGGTAGAGATTCCGCAACCGGGACGTTTCATCGTCCCCTTTATCCCTTCTCGCCCTCGTTGAACTTGCGTTTCTTCTATGCACAGACTATACACGACCCTATATATATATATATATAAAAGGCTTACCGAAGGTGAGCATCTCGCCTTATCGCGGATCACTGGATTTCATTCGAATTCGAAATATTGCGAGCTAACGTCTCGTCTCATTGCTATTCTTCTCGACCTTTATTACGTTCTGGAAATTCTGTGAATTAGAATTGCGTTTCAGATTCAAAAAATCAATGATACCATTGTCCAACTTCTCGTATTAAGTTTCGAAAATTCGTAACGAGATTCGAGAAATCCTCTCTCGCGATTGAATTAATTAATTGATTAATTCAATGGAATTGAAATTTTGAAAATTAAACAATGTGCGTGACATTTAATTCCCTTGTTTGTAACGGTAATAAATTTCATGAGGAAGTAAATAAAAAAGGAGGAATAAAATGAGTAATGTTTCCACGTCTTGGGACAGGTTGGCGGACAGCCTGTTAAAGAAACCTATTACAAACCTGAAAATGAAAAATTTCATTTCAGTGTTATTACTTCCTTTTCACCACGAGGGCCAAAGTGCGTCAAAGCCTTGGTTGATTTTATTTACAAAATATTTCCATTTCAAAGAGGTTACAATGTAAATCGACCTAAATCGAATTTAAACCTAATTTTACATTTAATTCAATTTTTGAAACTTTAAATAGCTATATAAATAAATAAATAATAAAAATAATAATAATAATAAAAATAATAGAAACACTTCTACAGCAACGAAATTGGAATTGGATATTGACTTGGAGAAAATAATATCGATAAATCGATGAAATTTCTTTTATATACTTTTCTCTCTAATAATAATACTATTATTATCCATATTTTCCCATATTGCTTTTTGATTTTCATCATTTAGAATCGACGAAACGATTCTATCATAGATCTCGCATTCTATCATAGATCTTGCGTTCCTCTTCTCACAATTCCTCTTACCTCTCGATTTGTCCCGAAAGAAAGATTCTTTCCTTCAGTTCCAAAGATCTATGAATGTTTGAAGCTGACAAGCGAAAAAAGAACGCTCTTTGGTGAACGAGTCGCTACTCTCTCTTTATTGCAGTAGTGTTTCAATTTAGCACCCGTTAAAAGAGTTTCGGGTGCTTTTATCGCGAAAGTTCTGCGCGGTCAGATAGAAAATAAGACGAGAAAGCGCACGGGGTCGGGTCAAACAAAACGGGGTTAAGGGACACACGAGGGAGGGGGATGGGTTCGAAGTGGAAGCAAGAGAAAAACGGTGATACGCGGTACCTTCTCGTGACGGCGCTGACTATGGGTCCGCGTTACACAGTTTTAAACGTGCTTTATAACCTAAATTAACTCGTTATCGCGCTAATTGCTCTTGGTATCTTCTCCACGTGTCAGGAACTATCATCGTTTCTTCAGAATGAATCTTCGAAAATTTATCCGTTGAACAAAAAGTTGGATTTGTTCGAGAAATTAGCTCGAGCTAAAAAGAAAGAAAAAAAAAAAAAAACGATTTTTGATGCAAAGAATAATTTAATAATTTATCGATTTTGTTATCCGTTCTTTTGTTATCTGGAAAAAAATATATTTTTAATTAACGTTAAATCAAATCGTGTAAATCGTGCAATATACGAATCAAAGTAAGATCGTTAAATAAACAAAGTAACAAAGTGATGTCGATATTTTAAAGAGGTAGTAAAAATTGAACAAATGGAATAAATTTTATCCGATATCGATTACGAACGAAATTGGCATTCTTCTCAGCAAACGCACGCGGTTTCGCGTTCGATATCCTTATCGATTAATCGTGTCTAGAACCGCTCTTAGAAGCTCGTTCCGCGGTTGCAGTAATGTTAGTGGCCGTCGTTATCCGAGCTCCCCCCAGCGGATTTCGATATTTCTCCAACCGAATTTGCGGTTGAATTAATCCGTTTTAACAGGATTCCAAGCCGAGATAACGAAGACTCTCGTAATAACGTTTGCCACTGGCGTGTTAAAGCTCGCGTAAAGTTCGAAGACTCTTCGGGAGAGATAGATAACGCGGCGGGGCGAGCCGTGCACATTTATCGGGCTGAAGCTATTCCAACAACTTTCCTTACGGAGTTTCGTGAAATAACTTTTCCTTCGCGTCGTTTATTTCACGGTGATCGTGCTACTTTACCTTCAATTTCCTGCCTCATCGTTTACCTATCGAACAATGAAAACAAATGGTAAACTTGTCCCTTGGAAAAGTTTTCGCGGTGCGACGCGTCGCGATGTAACGTATCGCGCGATTTTTCGACTCGACACGTTCGCAAAGTGAAGACACGAGTGAAATTATTGTGAACACGTTCATAAAACGAGTCGTGAGGAAATTATCCGACCGAATACGTTCACAAAAACGAATCCTGAGTGAATTATCGATCGAACACGTTCACAAAAACGAATCGTGAGTGAGTTATCGATTGAACACATTGATAAAAAGGAACCATGGGAAAAATATCGACCGAACACGTTCACAAAACGAGTCGTGAGGAAATTATCGACCGAACACGTTCACAAAATGAATCGTGAATGAATTATCGATCGAATATATTCAAAAAAACGAGTCGTGAGTGAATTATCGACCGAACACGTTCACAAAAACGAGTTGTGAGGAAATTATCGACCGAACACGTTCATAAAAACGAATCCTGAGTGAATTATCGACCGAACACGTTCACAAAAACGAGTTGTGAGAAAATTATCGACCGAACACGTTCACAAAAACGAATCCTGAGTGAATTATCGACCGAACACGTTCACAAAATGAATCGTAAATGAATTATCGATCGAATATGTTCACAAAACGAGTCGTGAGTGAATTATCGATCGAACACGTTCACAAAAAACGGATCATGAATGAGTTTTCGATTGAACACATTGATAAAAAGGAGCCATGGGAAAAATATCGACCGAACACGTTCACAAAAAACGAATCGTGAGTGAGTTATCGATTGAACACATTGATAAAAAGGAGCCATGGGAAAAATATCGATCGAATTTTTACGATTAATGTTTTATTGAATGTATAATTAGGATGTAATATTTACATTGATTCCGTTCACTTCAATGGACGCGATAAACGCGCGAATCGCGTGAATATCTGTCACGAATCTCCGACAACGGGTATATATTCAGCAAAATCGATTCACTTTGCGATCACTTTACGAAAAATCACGAAGAGGACAGAGAGCTTTCGCGATTTTATTTCAAAAAAAAAAAAAAAAAGAAAAAAATCTCCAACACTCGATATCGGAGATTCGACAGAGGATCGAAGGAAGAACCACTTTCACGTCACAGAACGTAACTCGTGCTCGTTCATCTCGGGTCCAGAGAGTGTTACTTATACGCTACCTGTGTGTGTGTGTATGTATATATATATTGTACGTAATACGCCCATTCCACGTGTATGTGTGTAAGTGTACATTCATAGCATACGTATAACGCGCGTATGTACGAAGGAAACGCTTCACTCATCGCGTACAACGACGACAGAGACTACTAAACGAGTAGAAGATGATCCTCGAATCGACAGGTTCCCCTATCCTCTCTTCCTTTACAAAGAAAAGGACAAAAAGAGGAAAGAAGAAGGAGGAAGTCGTTCGTATGAGCTCCGCGTCGCGCGTCATTCTATTTCCGAGAGAAAGAGAGAGAGAGAGAGAAAGAGAGAAAGAGAGAGTGAGTTAAAAGCGAAACGTATCTTACCGCATACTTCTAGATCAATTCCACAGAAACCAGAGAGAGAGAAAATTATTCCGACGGTGCTCGGCTATTTCTGCGGGACAAAGAAATCGCGAGATAATGAAGGAAACACAGGGACGAATAGGAGAGAGAATAGGAGGAGATAAAAGGGTGGAGGGTGGAATAAAAGGCAGAAGGGAATGAAACAAAAGGATACCTCTGGCTGGGTAAAAATCCTTCCCTCGCGATCGAACGTCGCATTCCCCCCTCGAGAATAGGGAGGACGCGAGTCTCTTTCTCCCCGGACAATGGTTGAAAAGAATCGGGCGGGTGTACGCGCAAGAGGGTCCCCGCCGAAAGTGGCGGCCACGCTTCGTTCCGTCGTGTGTTCATACGCGAACTAATACACGCGACGACGACGACGACGACGACGACGACGACGACGACGACGACGACACGTTCCAACGTGTTTGACGGCGGCATTCGAAAAAAAGAATATCGCCCTCGTGGGATCGATCGTGGGAGTTAGAGGTGAAAAGACGAGTCCCGAATGACCGACCGATCGTTCGACTCATCCTCGCGGAAGAAGATGGACCGGGTTTGCGGTGGTGCGGGGCGGCACGACTAACACACCAGTCGCCTCCCCCGCCCCGTAAGTTGGAGGGCGATTCATGTCGGGTAGAGGCTGGTGAAACTCGGTATCCTCCAGCTGACGGCCGCCAGGAGGGACACCAGAAAGTTGCTCGCCGAAATTGCCGGCCCAAGATTCCTCCTGTCTCCGCCGTGCATCGCCGCCGGTTTCTCCTCCTCTGAAACGAGATTAGAAACTCTGACTCGATGGCTGCAAAAAAGAAATTCCTTCTTCGCGAGAATCGTTCTGCTTGAACTGGAATGAGAAAGATAGAGAGAGAGAGAAAGAGAGAGAAAGATAGAGAGACGTTTCACGTACTAGTGGTCGAGAAACGTTCTTCCATGTTCTGGAAGAAGGAGAGAGAGAGGGAGAGAAAGATATTTTCGTATAGGAGCGGTAAAATACCCCTGAGGGCGGCTACGACGTTTTAAACGAGCTCGACTCCTAGTCGGACACAGGAAGCTAGCTAGAACTTCGGACGAGACGAGGTTCGTCTCTTTTTTACATCTTCGGTCTTCCTCGAACTTCGTCTCCGTAGTAATAGTAGTAGAAATAGTAGTCTGGTCACGCGCGCAACGATCTCCGGAATACCGGCAACCTGGTCGAGGAGATGCTCGAGGGGCAGTAACGTCAAATCTTGCTTTTACACCCGGATTTCTATCGAGCTATTCGAAATATCGGTGTATCCGCACGTAAGACGAAACGTTTCTCTCCACCTCCACGGGTATTCCATGTTAAGATTTTGTCTTTCTAGCTTACGGAACTCTCTCTGCCTCTCGTTAATTGAATCTGTCAACCTGTTGTCAAATCTTGAGGAAAACAAGATCATTGGAAAGAACGTTTGCGATACTACATTATCGAAGCGAAACGTAGAGTCGATTCGTTCAACATTATTTCTATAAAATTAATAAGAAATTGCAACGAATTTTTTTCTCAATTAACTCAATAAAAATCGATTTCATTCTCATTTCCGCTCACCTTCGATCACGTGAACCATCACGTATGCAGGCTTGGCGTTGCTCGGCGCGCAAGTGTAATTGCCGCCATGCGAGGGTTTCGTTTTGTTGACCATCAGGATCGATCCGTTCTTGGTCAGCTCGACTTTCACGCCTGGCTCCTCGTCGTAGTTGATCATGTGCCCTTGGCGGTACCAGAAGACGTAGAGGGGCGATTCCGCCGCGGCCTTCAGTTGACACTCCAATCGAAGGCTCGAGCCTTGCTTCACGTGTAAATCGGGGGCGCCTGGTATGATCGAGTACGCTTCCGTGATCTTCAAGCGCACGAAATTCCGTTGCACCGGATGCGACGTAATCTGAAATTTCGACGATCGATTATTTCATCTCCGAGTGAATGCTTTCGATTGTATCACTCGTGCGGATATATTCGTATTCTAATTTGAATATCTAACTCGAGCCATCGAAAAAATGTTATTTCTTTACGAGGAACGAGGAATATCACGATTTCGAAATTATTCCAGGCCTCGAGTTTATATCGTATACATCGATCGCTTACGATGATGACGCGTTTAATATCTGAAAATTTTAGAAATATTCGAAATTATTTATAGGCTAGAGAAGAAGTTTTCGAATTACTTTTAAAATGTAATATGTGTCCTCGCCTTAAAAATTAAAGGCAACGACGGATATTCTTCGCGGCGTCGTCCGGGGGGAAAAGCGTTTGACAAGACTCAGAGATTCGTTCGTTTCATCGCCGAAATATTCTTTTCTCGTGTTCCTCCTCTTTCTCGTTACGCGCGCGAGAACAAACGTCCCATAAAACTTACGGCCCGTTGTAAATTTAAAATATCCTCCCTATTTTACGTTTGCGAAATAAACGTGTATGCGTGTTTCCGCGCGAACAGAATGAAGCACACCGTTCCATTTTGAACGTGTGCCCTTTTATATTACAACGCGTACCCGTCTTTGCATACCTGACACTCGTATATACCCTCATCCTGAACGGTAACCACTCGTATCTGCAGCAACCAATCGGTACTCGAGTGAATCACGACAAATCGTTTGTCGACCGAGTGGGTGCTCTTGCCCACGGTTAACAACCGCCTGTTTTTTCGTTTCATCCATGTGATCTGAAATTGAAAAAAGTTTAATTAAAAAAGAACGGCAGGTCTCGCCCCCATACCTGTCCATAAATTTCACGCGCGCGCGCGTATGTGTGTGCGTGCGTTCGCTACAGGCGAATGACCCTTCTTTTTTTCCTTTCTTTTTTTATCAAACGCGAGTTAAAGTTGAACGAGGTTGGTCGCGCGTTTCGAACGAAGAATCGAATCGGCCATTCAGGCCGAAAATTTCAGGCCGATCCGGGATTCCCGGCCGTAAAGGCAGCCAAGCAGTGCCGCACGACGTCGTATTTCAATGGTAGCAGCCCCGAACCAGTTAGCGTCGTGCTAAAGTAGCCAATGAATACCTCATGCTTTCGCCTATGCTCAAAAATTGAACGGAGTCATTGAACCGACGTATCCACCTTCCCTAGGTTTCATGACTAACCTTACCCCTCCGTCATAAAGAATGTAATAGTGGGAATAAATCGTGTGTGTTAATTTTTCTTTTTTTTGTACTATTCACAAGGTAGTATTCATAAGGATTTGACGAGATTTTCTTTTGAAAATGTTCGAATTTTTCTTAGTAAAAAATAGATTTTTTAATGATTCTTTTTTTGTACTATTCACAAGATAATATTCATAAGAATTTGACGAGATTTTCTTTTGAAAATGTTCGAATTTTTATCAGTAAAAAATAGATTTTTTAACGATTCTTTTTTTTTGTACTATTCACAAGTAGTATTCATAAGGATTTGACGAGATTTTCTTTTGAAAATGTTCGAATTTTTATCAATAAAAAAATAGATTTTTTAACGATTCTTTTTTTTGTACTATTCACAAGATAATATTCATAAGGATTTGACGAGATTTTCTTTTGAAAATGTTCGAATTTTTATCAGTAAAAAAATAGATTTTTTAACGATATCTATTCAACGAAGATATTTAATGGGACGTTTAATGGTATTGGCAAGTATTCTTATTCTCGGTTTTCTTTGAGAGAGAGAGAGAATGTTCTTTGAACACTCTATTCGAGATAACCGTGTCATCGGGAAACTCGACGCATTGGAAATTTAGGATAAAAGGATCCTCGATAAATTCACGGATATCACGGATTAATCAGATAACAAGTAACGAGCGATTTTCTTCGTAAAGCCCGAAATAATTCAGGGATGGGGACGAGTGGGCCGTTCGTTGTACAGGCGTTAAAAGCATTTAGGTCATTTACGGTAACGATGTATAGGAAACAGCATGTATCATATCATAGGCAATGGGAGAGGCGGAGTAAGCCAGGCTCGTGTCCAATATCAATTACCTAGGCCATTAGTGTACCCTAATTTCAGGGTAATTTTCATTCCTGACCGTGGTGACCACGAAACTTTACTCAATTTGTCCGACGCCCGTCGATTTCCACCTCCTCTACCGCTCTCCTATTCGCCCTTTCCGCTTCGAAAAGTCCTCTCCCTTCCTCCTCCTCCTCCCCTTGCTCCGCCGAAATTTCTTAAAACTTATTAAAATTACCGCCCGTCTTCTAATCGGCTCTCCTCTCGCAACATTTCAACCCCGTCTTCTCACACGAGGCGAAACGATACACGTTAATAATACGCGTCGAAATACGTAATCGTCTCGTTGTAACCGTCCCCCAATATCCTCGGGATGCAAGAAGTTGAAAATTGGCTCGGAGGAACGAGTTTACCGGTTTTCAAATTGCTCGTTACGCCGGCGACCGGGTAAAAATGAGTGGGGGGAAATCGACTTTGAAAACGGATTGGACAAACGACCTGCACGTGGTCGCCGAAGTCAGTGCAGCCGAATTCGGGGGGAGAAGGGGAGAGGGGGGGAAGCGTGTAACGCGCAGGAATGTGGCAGCAGCACGCCACTCGTCATAATGCGGAAGCCGGTAACGAGTTTCCCAGTGAAACAGATTCAACTCGACC
>NW_006263311.1:284526-286556 GCF_000469605.1 Apis dorsata | reverse complement strand
ATATCAGAAAATATCACGCGCGCGAACCCGTGACGCGTTTACAAACGCAGGCAAAAGGAGGGGAGGGGGAGGGGGTGGGTTCGAAATTCGACGGCGAAATATACACGCGTCACCTGCGCCTCCCGTTAATTTCATTAAAGGTGTGATTCCGTAATTTCCGTATTTTTGATTCGCGTTGAATTTCGCGATTTCCGAGTACATCGTCCGTTTCCCTTCTGCCGCGTATTAATGTATTCCTCCGTGCTTATTTGCATCCCAATTTGAAAAATGTTTTTGGCAATAAAATAAAATAAAATAAAATAAAATAAAATAAAATAAAGAAGAATGAAATTTAAATGAATTGAAAGATACGGAATCGTTGATTATTATTATTATTATTATTTTTTTTTTTTGTTTGAAAATTAATTCAATCTCAATGTTGTGTTTCGTGAATTTTTGTTTTCGTCGATGATCGAAAGGAAGGTGGGAAAATTTTTGGAAAAATTTGATTGAAATTTGAACGGAAAATGGGATGGTATCGAGGAAGTCTTAATTCACCGCGAAATTGAGGAAATTGTATAATCGAATTGTGCCGATTGAAATGAGACGTTCACTGTCGATCGAATCGATCCTGGCACAGCTTTCAATGCATAAACCGTTTTAATGCTTAGTCGGCGCGTAATTATCGCCGATTCCATCAAATAGATCCGTAGGAGACCAATTCTAGGGTACATAACGTCGCTGAAACCATCGACTATCTAATCCAGGATGTTTCCACGTAATCCTGAATTCTGTTAGAGAAACGAACTTGCTCGGTTATCTCAGATCAATCTAACGTTTTGGCGAATCTGTATCCTCTCCATCCAACGTTTCCTTTAAAAAAATAAAAAAGATATCATTCGATTTTTTCCCCTCGATCTTCGCCTAGAGTCTTCCACTCTACCTTTTTTTTAAAATATTCGCACATTCCTTCCGAGAGGGAATGTCGTGCAAATAGATTAATTTATTGAACAATAATACGCATGTCAACGAAATCGATTCATTCTTTTTAACCGAAGTGCATTAAAACGCGATTTAATCTCGCTTCGATTTCATTAATTTCCCCTCAATTTCGACTCTTAATTTCATTCCTCGCCGCGAATCCGCTCATCGTTCTTCTTAAACGTGGCACGTATGTTTCGAGAATCCTCCCAAGGGATGCTGTTAAAGCAAGCGTAGAAGCAAGAAAACCTTCAAACAGAGAGAGAGAAAGAGAAAGAGAGAGAGATCGTATGTGTATACACGTGCAACCGACCGTCTCGGTATATAGAAGCTCGTGGAGCTTTTCAACCAGAGCTTCCACCAATACCGGCGAAAGCTTAATTGGAAACGACTATCCACGGCAGCCTTATACCCTATTCTTAATCTCCCGAATGGGAATTGCCATGAACCGTGGAGCCTGTCCTTTCTGCGATCAGTGGATAACGATGTGGCCGCGCTTTTCGTATCCTCACGAAATCTTAACAAACTGGTTCATGGTGAAGGGTGGAGCTTGTTCGAAGAAGCCATTATACGCCGGTAAAACGTCTTCGAAATTACCGGGGACCCGGTTGAATTATACTAGCTTCCTTATTACACAAATCTCCCCTGGCGGCATTAAGGAAAATTATTCGCCTTCGTGGAATCCTGTACACAAGAGACACGACCAAATATATCTTCCACCAGTAAAATCCATTTTCGCTTCATCGAGTTTAACGTGCAATTTTTAAGTTAAAAAAATATATATATATTTTCGATCGTTTTCAATTTTGAATTCGATGGATTTCTCGATGGAGGNTTTTCGATCGTTTTGAATTTTGAATTCGATGGATTTCTCGATGGAGAATGGCAATGTTTTTAATATAATTTGGCACGTATCTTTTGCGTGAATCCATTTTCAGCTTCTAAAGTTTAACGTGCAATTTTTAGTTAAAAAAGAATTATTTTCGATCGTATTTTCAATTTTGAATTCGATGAATTTCTCGATAGAGGATGGCAATGTTTTTTTAACATAATTTGGCACGTATCTTCTA
>NW_006263311.1:280722-284513 GCF_000469605.1 Apis dorsata | reverse complement strand
CGTGAAGTATTCCATTTTCGGCTTCTCGAACGTGCAATTTTTAAGTTAAAAAAATATATATATTTTCGATCGTTTTCAATTTTGAATTCGATGAATTTCTCGATGGAGAATGGCAATGTTTTTTTAACATAATTTGGGATGGCATGTATCTCCTGCGTGAAATAATTTTCGGCTTCTCGAGTTTAACGTAACGAGTTTTAGTAAAAAAAAAAAAAGAAAAAAATTGCGCGCATCTTCGATCGTATTTTCAATTTTTGAATTCGATAGATTTCCCGATGGATGAAGGTAATGTTTTTAACATACTTTGGGAACGGGTGCAAAATAAATTGGCGTTACCCAATTACTGGTGGAATAATTATTATCGAGTACGATTGCATTGTTCGACGTTGAAAGTTCATCCGATTATACGCTTTCGAAAACTTATTCCTTTAACGAGGAAAGATTTTCATCGTCTGTTATTAAGAAATTACAAAGCAAACTTGGCTTAGAATCACGCGCCCTTAAGATTATTAATTTATTTTATTTTATTATTAATTGAGCAGATTTATGGGAGAAGGGTGTATAGATCCGTGGTATCTATACATTGAATCACGTTTCAGATTGGTTGATATAACTCGTGCATCGAATCCGAATATTTTTGAAATAACAAATTCGTTCGAGATACGATCACATTTCGTATAATATTTCACATGACATCTTTAAAATAACATTATTTGAAATAATATTCGAATTTATGAAATAATATTTTAAATTATAATACATTTCAAACAACTGTGTAATTTTATTTCGTTTAATTCGAATAATTTACTCGAGACAATTTAAAATATTATTTTAAATGATGTTACATTATTAACACGGCGATGAAATAAACGATTTTAATTTATTTATAAAATATAAAACTTTTAAAACAACGGAATAGAATAGCCCAATCAATAAATCTGTATAAATTTCAACAGCTTTCATTTGGATTAAATAAATTCAACGAAAATAAACCTACATGTGTATATATATATATATATAACTTTAAACGAGGGCGCTATCGAAACCGGGAAAATAATTTAAAGCCGAGAACTCGATAAATTCGAAAAGTGTTTGCCCTTTTTTTAAACGTTCGTTACACTTCTAACGATGAGAAAGATCTCTCTTCCATAAAGACGCTCTCTCCACCAAAAGACGGTAATAGGAATGGAAATATTTGTCGAGAAAGGAACGTTTGCGCATTTATTAAACCTCTTCTCAATTGCCTCTTCTTCCTTCCTTCCTTCCTTCCTTCCTTTGTGTTATTCCTTGTATTATTTCAAAAAAAAAAAAGAAAAGAAAAAAAAAAGGAAAAAAATTACAAATTTGCATCCTCGTCCCTTGTTTAGCATTCAGAGAGTATAATCGTTTCCCCCGTTTAATCGGGTTTAATCTGGATAAGAAAGCGGACGGGGAAAGAGAGATAATACTCGGTCGTTCCATCCTGCTACCTCTAACGTTGATGCAATCTCGATTGAGCTGACAACGTAAAACTAGAAGGCGTTCCCAACGGCAGATGACAGTTATGATCTTTACTGCACACGGTTCACCACTTAACGCGTGATTTAACCCCAATCGACGTTGCGTCGGCCGCCTCGTTTCGCGGTTCCCGCTATAAATTGGCAAGTTTAACCGTGCGGTGAATAGGTAATGACAGATTTATGCCACGATAAAAAAAAATTGTACTTTTACAAGCGAAGGGAACAAGCGAATACAGGTAATTCGGTTCCTCTGTGAAAAGTTCGATGGTAACGATGTGTCAATTTTGCCTCGATTTTTGCCAATCCATCGTTGCAAATTGCGTATTTTGCGCGGTTTTTCTTTTTCCTTTTTTTTTTTAAGTGAATTTTTTTCAAAATTCTTTTCTCGTTAACAAAAAAAAAAAAGAAAAAAAGGAAAGACGTAAAAGAAAAATCGAGTTTAGGAAAATGAATTGAAATCGATTTCCATCTCATCGATTCCTTCTTCCTTTCACAACATAATCCTAATCCCCAAGATATGCAAACAAGAATATCGCATTTCTGAAACGTTACCTTCTGAAGGAAATAATGTTCTGGTATCTCGTTAACATTACATCGATACCTTCGATATATCAAACGGACTCGAATATTGGTCTCAACCATCGAAAGTAATGAATATAAAATTACAATCGATCCACGACGTGGATAATCTTTCCCGAACAAAATTTCCTTTTACAGGAAAAAAGATTCTTATAAGCTGGCGCGAGTATTTCATTCAACGAGAAATGGAACGTTGTAATAAGCGGTCTTTGTCGTGGAGGAATAATTTGTCGCGAGCCCGTTGAAACGGTATTTCGGGTAATTCGAAAAAAAAAAAAAAAAAAAAAGAAAGAAAGAAAAGAGCAGCTTCGAGTTTACCGGATATCGAATCGAATAAGCGCGGAGTTACAGAGTTCGAACGCGACTAGCTTCTCTGGAACAACATTAATCAACGTTACTTTGACCGGAACCCACTTAAGGTGGCTGTTCTTGGAAATTCCCTTCGGCAATCAGCCCATGGATTTCTCACGATCGAGAGAATTAATTTCTATCCTCGGCTTCCAGTGTCGAGATATTGCGTATACTCGAACAACGATATTAGAACCGGACTTATTAATCGATTAATCGTGTTGGCCAATAATTGGCCAGTTCGATGTGATCGAGGAAATGAAAGATTCGAGTTGAAATTTTTGTTTGACTTAATGGAGATAAACTTCTCGATTTGTAGAGAAAGTTGAATATGATTACGGTGAAGCTAATGCAACGTAGATTATTTCCAGCTGGATCACGTATGATTCCAAAAGGTTTTCAGGGGAATGAAATTTGTTTAATTTTATAAATGTACTCGATTCGGTAAATATTCAATTCCATTACACTTTCGAAAGGTAATCGGAGCGTAACCAAACGCGAATTGAAAATAGATTCGATGAATCTAGGAAGAAAGGAGAACATAAATTATACCACGTTAATTATTCAGATACTGTGGCTCTCATATTTCATTTCAAAAACTGCAGTTTCTTTTTTTTTTTTATTATTCAAAATCAATCGTCTTTCAATCCATCATTTAGCGATATTTAGAAGAAATATTCATTCGATAGGATTCATTATTCATATAACAGTTCGTTTCACTCAGAATTAATTCTTTTTCGAAGAATAATCTTAATCTTTCAAACGTAGTAATTAATTCGACGATATTATTTAATATGACGAGAAAAGAGTAAAATCCAATTTGTAATTGACTACATGCATCCCACGAACAATTCAATCTCGGATCCCTTTGTATCCTAGCTCTCAATTTCTTCGAGTAGATGTTTTTCTGATTGCTATACACACGAGGAGATATACGCACACTCGAGGAGAAGAGTTTTTCGAAATTGATATTCCTCGAAACGCGCTCTCGTATCTCCTTTCCACCATCACTGATCTCCTCTCCACTTCTTCTTTCCCCTCCCTTCGTTCGCTCTCGATTCCAAGCTTCTCCACGTATAAACCCAACGCACCCTCTTTGTTTCTGCGTTTCTTTTTTTTCACGCGACATAGATGAATTATCTTTTATTCATGGCTCACAGGTCGATGCAGGATCCCCCGGCGATGACGTTATTTGCTCCCTGACGTCGGCCAGAGTGTGTCTTGACGCGTAAGCGTCAATAGGCATTGCCACTTATTTTCTTACTTTCCACGATCAGAGTGCACGCTCGCATAACGGAATAGATAACGGAATAGATAACAAGGTAGACGCGATCGAACGGGAAAATGTGACGGTTATATTCGTTT
>NW_006263311.1:278964-280401 GCF_000469605.1 Apis dorsata | reverse complement strand
TTTTTTTTTTTTTTTTTTTTTTTTTTTTTTTAATACAATATTCATCACTTAATGGAGCCATTTTCACTCTGTTTCGAAATTTATAGAGTTTGAAATATCGTTACGCATTTATGAGGAAATCTTCGGTTTCGAAATTTATTTGTACAGTCGTTAAAACTGTTATAACTTGTAAAATCATAACTGGTGAGGATGAAAATTGGAATAGAACGAGAGGAGAGAATATTTGTGGATGGATATTGAAAAAAAAAATGAAGAAACTCGATATGTGTGTGTATATAATTCAAAATTCTAGTAGTATTATTATTAAACAACTTTTTATCTCGATATCTCTAAACGAACAAAACGATATTTTTCATCGTAAATAGTATGATGCTCTAAACTACATCGATACGAGCTTATTTATTTACGTATTAAAAAGCTAAAGTTAGCCGAGCAAAGTAAACATATAGAGCGTAAATAGAAGTCACGCAGTGGAACAAGCCAGTATATGGTCAGACGAGTGAATTGGAAACCGTGTATCGAACAACTTTTATCCCATTTTATTTTAATTGCATAATTGTCGCGAGCTTGAACTTAAACAAAACTTAAATCTTATTCGCGGAAACGGAAGAGAGGTATTTTTTGCTCAATACTGAAAGGGAAGAAAATATAATTGACCGAAATAGAAATATATATATATATATATGATCAAGGAATCGGTGCTTTTCTCTGGTAAAAAGATTTCTCCTCCTATATTTCTTTCTTTCTATAAAATCTTCTATAAAATCAAGCGTTTCCTCCCAGATATGCTACAAGCATTTGGACACCTGATGCAGTTTAAAAAGTTTCTATCGGATCCTAACTTTTTTTCGATCGTATTGAAAATATTTCTCCAAAGAATTAATATCGAATAAAAGAAAATTACGTGTTGAAAATTTAATTCTAAAAGTTATAAATAATAATAATAATAATAATAATAACGATCTTTATATTATAAATTAACCGATAAATCTAATTCTTCGCGAATTAAAGAGAAAGATTGTTCTGGACAAAATCAAAATTTCTTCTTCTTCTTCTTCGCTATTTGTTTTCCCTATAACTTTTCAATAAAAGAATCGCCAACCACGCATCGATATTCTTTCTTCATTCCCTCTCTCGCTATTCATAAAATGGTTCCACGTCGTTTTTAGAGAAAACCTTGGACCACATTCTCCCTTCCCAGTGCATGGACATATTCGTACTCTGGTAGGAAAAAACTCGGCCAAAAATCCGTTCGATCTGATCTGTCCTATAAGAAAATCGTTCGTTTCCACGATGTCGAGTGGAATTCGATTTCGACATCTGGCTTTCGTCGCCGCGAAAGTATCGAGGGAGACTTCTCCACACGAGACTTCGTGTACACAACCTAGATTTTCTGTCATTCCCTTCCCCTGTCGCCCCTTTTCTTTTTTCCTCTCC
>NW_006263311.1:271128-278531 GCF_000469605.1 Apis dorsata | reverse complement strand
CCTCCTCCTCCTCCTCCTCCTCCTCTGGAAAACTTGAACGGAGCACCTGCTACGGTATCGGTTTAACGGCGGAGCCTCGTAAAATATTCTGAAATATTCTCTGCTCCAAGAGTTCGAAGGAAGGCGAGGGAAACGCGATCGAAGGGGAAAAAAAAGAAGAAGAGGAAGAAAAGAAACGCGAGGAAATAGGAGAGGTGGGAGGAACGTGGCTGGCAGGGGAAAATATGAGATTCAAAATATGTGAATCAATCGAGGGGGTCGCCTAATCTTGGCTGACGTACGAGATTCCACGCGTACCTTTGCCGAGAATCGAAATGTGAAAGGACGGGTCGTGGTGATCGATAGAAATTTTTAAAAAAATCCTGATCCAATCGATTCTAAAAAATTTATCGAACATTGATTAAGGCTTGGCCATTATGTTACAAGCAATTGAAATTTATTTTGATTATGATAATTCTATTATTAACCAATTTTTTCTTGCTTTTTTCTTTCAGAATCGATCTGGAATCAAGATATCTTCAAAGGCACGCATATGAATATACATATGAATATTTTGTGTAAAATGCAGATTACTGAGATTGGAGTTGAAAGGAACGGGATATAATTGGAAAGAAAAAGATGTAGAGCTGGGAATATAGAATATAGAATATATGATCAGAATTTCTTCATACTTAACGTGTTTCGTATCGATTTAAAGAATTTCACGAGCAACGAAGGAGGGGGGAGGAGAAATATAAGGGTAGGAGGAGGAAGAGGGAGAGAATGAATCGCGGTGGGCAGAAAGGGAAGGACGAGCAATTTGTCTAAAAGTTCAGGGAGGTAGAAAGAAAATTAGCGGGAGCTGTGGCCGAGCTATTTGTTATCGAGGTGGCAATAATGTTTTCCAGCACGAATTGCCGCGACGTTTCTACGAATTTCAGTCGTGCCGAAATAATTAAATTTAACGGTATTAACTAGTTGAATTATTGGCGTTGAAAAATCTGCCGATCCGTGGAAATCATTTTGCGGGAATAAATGATTGGAAAATGGTCGAAAAATCTTTTGCGTTATATAAAGTAATATAAATGGATAAATTTCTGTTCCAACTATACTTATTAATCTTCTTCTCCCGAGAGTGACTTGATAAACGTACTTTTTGTATAGGAATTTTATTATACCCGAGGATTTTATTTTATTCGAAAAAAAGTTGGAGCTTTTAGATTTCTTTTATGGCCAATAACCTCTCTTAAAGATTTCTTTTACTTGGAATGTCTCTCCCATTCTCTAAATTGCGTCTAAATTCCGTTACTAATGAAATATATATATAGTATAATCGAACAGAAATCGATTAAACAAGTCACGGACTTTTCTTCGAATCAATTAGAAATACAACCGAGGATTCTTCGCCTGTTTAACCGTGATTCGATTACAGCGCAAAGCTTGCAAAGAAATTAAATTCACGGCACAAAAGAAGCAAGTTTGAAAATAGATTGGAAACTTCGCGCAAAATCAGCTTAGGGACGATTCCGGCCGGCCCTGTTCCATTCCCTGTAATCCATTGGACAACATTAGACGAAAAGTTTATCTTTCTTCTTTTCCTCCCCTCCCCCCTCCTCTTTTTTAATGTTTGATATTTATTCCATTCCTTCCTCGCCTTACCAACTTAACGGTTTACTTTGGAAACAGAAAAAAAAAAAACACCCGTTCTATCCTCTCTCTAAAAAAAAAAAACTCCCCAACTAAAGGCTTTCGAGATTATAAAAAAATCGGATACGTTCGATTCTTGACGATTCTTCGAAAGACATGACAGAGAGGGACGTGTATGCGTATAAGAAAAACGATATCTTGGGCTTTTAAAGCTCAGTGGTTCGTGGTATTATTCAGTCATGAATCCCTCTTTTTCCCTCGATTTACTTTGTGTATGCCGTCTGGCGAACGGAAATTAAATGAATATCACTCAACTCGGTGCTCGGGAAATGAAAATTGAACGGCCGTGAATACGATGGAAAAGAAGATATTTAATGGAACGTCAATATAAAGTGAAAGAAAGTGGTGGAGGAAGATGGCTGGAGGAGAAAGCAGCGAGACGTAAAATGTATTCGATTAAAAGTCTCGAGATCGGAGTTTGTTCGAATTAAAAAATATAATATACGGAAGAATGCTATTCTCCTCGATGTATTCCTTTCCTCTCTCTCTCTCTCTCTCTTTCTCTTTCCTTCTGTCCAGCATGGATCGTGGAAGTCGTGGTGGTAAATTGAAGGCAATGATCGAAAGGTAGACACTTGTTCGCGAGTAATCCCGTTGGTGATTTTTGGTGAATCGCTTTTGATGAACCATGTCTGATCTCTTCTCGAGGATGAAAAGCTTTCCTCGTGTTTTTCCAAAAGCTCGTTGATTGACCATTGCCGAAGAAAACAGCTTATCAATCAACCGCTTTGGAAAGTGTCGCGACCACTGTCCACTTCCTGGACGTGCTCTCCTCTCGAGAACGATACCAGAGGACTCGCTCCTGATCTTCGAAATTTTTCCACTGTCGAATAATTTTTTCCACTGATTCGAAAGTAGCAAATTCTGTTGAAAACTAACCAGTTCCTCGCCTATTATAATATATTACCAACGAAGATTTCATTACGTATTCCATTACGAGAGCAAGATTATTATATGCTCGCACAACAACAACAACAACAACAACAACAACAACGTGGAAAGAAAAATCGAAATTTTTGGCGAAATTGAGGAGACGAGAGCGAAAAGCAATGAATCGGTTGAGGGGCGCGTTGTTGGAGGTAAAGGTAAGTATCTGGCGGATGTTAAGCAGTCCTCCGCCCCGTGGCGTTGTGTCGTGTATCGGTATGAAACTAATTTCGACTCTGCATGAATCTACATGACGGCAGGGCGAGGGGCGTATCTTGGAAATACTTTTCTGGGTCAATCGCCTTCGAGCTAACTTGTATTACGTAACGACATTTACGGTTCCAGCGCCTGGTTCGGTAATTTTGCACGGCAAATTCGCGGTGCTTCCGCTTTGTGCAAGAACTTCCCTGATGGGGCCTTCGATGACATCTTCGCCTTTATCCTCTCCGGCGGAGCTCTCCGTCACCTCGTTGTTGGCGCTCGACGATTGTTGATGCTCCGCCTGGCTCCCTGGAAAAAGAATTGTGTCGGTTAAAATATTATTGACCAGCTTCTTTGGAACGAGAAGAAGCTGGAGGGGAAAAAACTTAACCTAATTCTTAATATACACACATCCGAACGGTTCCAACCAGATTGCCACCAGAAGATGTCTCGTCAACTTTTACACTTTCTCGAAAGTGTATTTTATTATAACATCCTAATTTTCTACAAATATCTTACGTTTCGAAGAGAATCTTATCTGTGTTAATGTTATCCAATGCCAAGCAGAGATTGGACATTAAACCCTGTTGAAAAAGTAATGTAATTTTCGAGTAGAGTCACTTTAAGTAATCACTTATTGAAATGCTCGAAATATAACATTTATTCGTAACTATTATAGTTGGTTATAATCTCCATTATTTGATTGTTACAATTATTTCCGATTATTATTACGTTTTGAACAATAAATTATCGAAGTAACTTTATTCGAAGTAACTTCAACTATTAAATTTCCCCATTGTTGCGCGAAACAGACGAACAGAGAGAAAAGCGTAATTTTCCTTCCCTTTTCGTATCATAAGCTATTCAGATAAGAAATCCTTTTAACGATACAAACTTACAAGCGGTCTTCTATCAGAAGACACAAATATCGTAAGTATTTCTTCCAACGAAAACATATGATTATCTTTCTTTTCTATCACTACAATCACAATCATATGGCCAATATTTAGACGGATATAAAATAAATACGAATAATCTCGAATATAATTTTAAAATCCATATTTATTCCAATCCAATCCTCTGAAGAGATTCGCAATTCGGCCAAGGTAAATAAAAAGGGAGGGAGAATTTCTATTAACCCAGATTAATTTTCGCGGAACAGCCGAACGGTGTAAAATCGTAACGTCGAAGTTGCGAAAGCTTAAAAGCTCAAAGGCCTAAGGAGAGATAGCATCGGAGATTAGGGACGGTTTTCGCGCTTCTTCGTTCGCGAGAAGGGGCACAATGGCGTGCTGGGGACGAGAGGAATTCTCTGTTTATCCCTCTCTCTCTCTCTCTCTCGCTTCGAGATTAATGCAGCCGCCGTTGCTACGATAACGCATAACCCCGGTGCAGCGTAAGTGGCTTAACTGAATAACTTAGTCACGACAATTACGAAGCATTGCTTCGCAGCAGGAAAGCTATTACAAATCTGCCTACGGTTTTCGTTGGAATTCACTTCGAAAACACTTAATTGTCCTACGCGGCTTCTTCCTACTCTTTAATTGCGTTTACATTTACATAACTGGCACGCTCCACTCTCTCTCTCTCTCTCTCTATCTTTTTGCTATTCTCACGAGAAACTCGAGAGTCACGTATTCTTCGCTACAATTTTCATAAATATTCCAGACGTTTGAATTCTTGTTCATTTGGCATAACTGGGATGATCAATTCTTATTTCGTTCCTGCAATGGCAACTGATTTCTTAAAAAATTCTATTCTATTAGATCCTTCTTCTCGTTGGACAATTTTTAATCAATGATTAAGGGATTTTTGAAGATTCGTTTCGTTTCCAAATTGTTGTTTTCATAAGTTTCTTCGTATATTTGTATAAAGAAATAAATTTGTAATAATCGATCTTAATTAAAAGATAAGACATCAATGTTAAAATAAAATACTATCTACGCTTCGATTCCTTTATATTTATTCTTACGAGATTCCATTTTGTTTAAAATAATTTTAATATATAGAAAAACAAAACTTAAAGCTTCCAAAAAGATTAAAATTCTATTCTATTAGATTCTTCTTCTCGTTGGACAATTTTTAACCAATGATTAAGGGATTCTCGAAGATTCGTATATTTGTATAAAGAAATAAATTTGTAATAATGAATCTTAATTAAAAAAACGTTATAACACATCAAAGTTACAATACTTTCAAAGAAATGATTGCCAAGTAAAATAAAACACCATCCACGCTTTGATTTTTCTTATATTTATTCCATAATTTTGCTTAAAATAATCTTAATATTAAAAAAAGGAAAGAAACAAAATTATTTACGCCTCTGAAAAGATTAATTTAATATAATCATCACGTCTTGAAGAAACAACCACCGCGAGCATGATAAATGTTTCACTCGTGAAAGCGACACATCAACTTAATGAAACGACGTTAACGCGTTGTAACCTTTTAACTACCCACGGCGCTTCAACGAAATTAAACAAAATTGCACGACGCGACGCGAGTGACGGCGATAATAAAAACGCGGTAAATCGCGTGGACCTTACCGCTCGTGCACGCTCCGTTCAAATCTAGGGCGAATCGTCGGAAGAAAGAAGTAGAGAAAGAGAGGAGGAGGGAGAGAGAGGGAGAGGGAGAGGGAGAGGGAGAGAGAGAGGCCACTCCGTAACGAAGCCCCCGTAAGAAAATCGGCGTGCCGATCTAGGATCGCGTGGACGCGCGCCATTTCCTCGCCTCGCATGCGATTTCATGGCTGCCACTATGACGAGATCTCGAGGGATCTCTTTGGAGGACTCGTGCAGGACGATTCGTGGACTCGGGGGGAAACAGGTCAGGTTTAACGAACCGTCGAACGAGCCCCGAGCAAGGTAACGAGAGCTAATTGCCGACGTTTTCATCGTGTACTCGAGCACTCGGGCTAAATAGATGCTCGTTATATTATAAGGATAAGCGATCGCCGAATTCAAATCTTATCACTCGAACTGCGAGTGAATTTCCCGTGTGCACGAACGTCATATGGAAATTTCACTTATTCTCGTCGATAATTGTTAGAAAAATTAGAGATTATCGGGCCAAGGACGTGATCGTATTACGAATTGATCTTTTCGAAGGAAGGGGGCAAATTTGCGTGCGCGCCACTTGAAAATTTAATTTTTGCTCGAGTATCCATTTTGAAGTTTGAATATTTTATCGGTCGAAATTGTGAATAATTTTAGTTATTTTTTCAAAAGTTAATTTAACATAAATTCGTTTCGCACTCTTGCACTTGTTTTCTATCTTTATATGGATTTGCTCCACCTTTTACTCTTGCTATCAGAAGTGGTATCCGCTTAGATATTTTCCTTAATTTACCACCACGATCGTGACAAAGCAGCCCCACTTACTTACGGTTTTAGAACGATAGAATAATCGACGCTTCGTATCGTAAGCCATAATGTTTTTCGCGGGTAAAATATTTTCCAGAAGAATGTTTGTTATCGACTCGTCCCGTATCTACGAGCTCTCTCTCCCTAGCTAGGAGCGCCGCACACTCGTTTGGCTTTACCGGTCTTTTATGAGCCACGTTGCGATAACGGGAAAGTATTACCGCGTGGATGGCGCAACCTATTTTGTAGCCGCACGTGTGAACGGACAATGCATGACGTTCGATAGACATCCTACGTAAATTCCTTTCGCCAGTAAGGAAACGACCTACCAACCCGGAAGATACGGTCCATATTGATTTTTTACGGTAAGCTGAAAAATTATTTGCCTCTTTCCCTTTTTTTTTTCTTTTTCTTTTTTTTTTTTTTTTCCTTCGACTTTCTCAAAGTCTTGTATAAAAGTTTCTCCTCTCGTTTCCGCAAGTTTTTACCTCCTTCATTCCGATGGTTGCCGATGCATCGAGCGAAGAAAATGATAATTAAACGGTAATTTTAATTTTTGATCGAGAAAAATGAAAACAATCGCTTTTTCCTATTTGGATTAATTGGAAAAGATAAGCGGTTACTTTCAACCGTAATCTGATGTTGGCCACGGCGTAATTGTGCCTCGAGAAATATTTTTGCAGAAATTAAAATTGACGGAGAAGTGGAAAGAATACGATAAAGTTTGTGCAAACAGATTTAAATCTGTTTCAACCTTATTAAACAAAGAGTGTAATTATAAAAAGCTTTTCCAAAGGGGAGAGAAATAGAAATATATCAACAAATGAATGTAATTTATGTACTGCGGTAAAAATTGCGTTCCCGGAGATTCATTCACGATAATAAAATATTAAGAATAACGCACAATTTTAAAACTTTGTACATCGCCATCATTTCGTCCAATATTCCATTACGTTTCTCGAAACATTATAAAATATCTCCAGTTAAAAATATATACCCGATATATCAATCAATTCACTATTCCTTTCTTTCGTTATATCGTATTCCTTCAAAATACAACAGAAAAAATTTACAAGACGATATATTTCGATTCGAAATTTTCATAGGCCCTGTCTTCCAGCAAAGTGCCTCAATTAATTTCAATTTCGACTCTCGAAAGATCGGCAAATTAGAAATCGTAAAATACTCGCCGCTGCCTCTTTAATTAAATCTCCAATTAAATGT
>NW_006263311.1:264244-270931 GCF_000469605.1 Apis dorsata | reverse complement strand
CTCCCTCCCCCCTCCCCCCTCGAATATGCCTTCTCGCTCGACGATAATTACGAGCCGTTCTCAAAACAATTGTTCTCAAAATTTAATCGAAAGGAACTTGGCGAGGGGACGAATCGCGGGAAAGGATGATCACAAGATGGGGGAAGAACACAGAAACACACGGGGAAGAGATTTCTTCTCGATCGAGGAAACGTGGAAAAGTTTGCCAACGGTCGAACCAACGAGGTGAAACTTTGATCGAGACGCACGATGATCGGATATCACTTGTCAGCTATCGACCGAATCGTAACGAATTAAGTGGTTTTCGCGACAAAACGAGTGAATGAAACGCGAAAGAGAAATTTCTGCGCGCGTACCGATTTTCGACAACCGATTATAACCGATGCATTTAACTCGGTTAGAAATTACTCGAATTACCAATCGTTGTATACGGAGAGTTTACGTAACAATTCTGATTCGATTTGTTATTTTTTTTTTTTTCAAAAATGTAAAGTTGGTTTTTTTTTAGATAGAAAAGAGCATCGATAAAAGATTTTGGAACAAATTTTGTACTTTGGTTGGAAATGCACTACGGTATTCACTGTGAGGACACAGGATAATGTTATTACTGTTCGTATTACTATAGAATTTTCACGAAATCTATGCTCGATAGCGAGGGATTCTGTAAGAGCTATTCGAAGGGATTTATTACCCAAATAGAAGAAAAATTATACGGAAAGGATCCCCCTTTGAAACCATTCTTTCAAAGCTATATAAATGTCCAATTGATATAGCAAGAGATATAGCACGTGTTTTCACGAAAGTAATAGCCCTCCAATTCTTTTCAAGTTTTATTACGAATATATATATATATGTAATATTAATTATTTTTATAAAAATACTTAATTCAATGAATTTTACGATTGTTACTTACCAGTGACGTAGAATTGTATTTCCAAAAGAATGCTCAGCAGGATCAGAAGCGCTCGCATGATGACAATTAATCTTGCAACATTGTTACTTCAGACGTTCATCGTGTTTGTACTGTAACAAAAATAAAAAAAAAAAATAATCTCTCCTTCTTATCTCTCTTTCTTTCTCTCTTGTCGGATTAAGATGTCGATAACACTCGACCCTTTTCGTTTTCACAGGACGAATTAATTAATAAGAGGTCGTGGAAAGGAACGATAAAAATAGAACGGTGTATCGTATAAAAATGTAGAAGAGAATTGACGTTCCGTGATACAGCACGGTCTTCGTTCGTGATTTCATCTTTGTTATACGCAAGGAGGGCAATGCTCATATCCTCGTATAATCGATATGGATTCAAGTGGTGGGGTTGCGAACCTTAGTCTCTCTCCCTCCTCCCTCCCCCATTCAAGGCTTCAACCTTTCGCTCTAAGTGGCCCACCTTTGTCAAGCATCTTCGACACGGGGAAGAAAAAACGGAGAAATATACGACGAGAACTCGTCGACAAAAGATTCTCAAATATGGATTATGTAGCGGATATAGCGAAACATTTTTATTATTCATGAGTTTCGAAATGATGGGAAAAGGAATTAACAATTTAAATCGATCGTTTTTGGATTAATACTTAAGCATGGATTAACCCTTTTAATAACGCGATTCTGCAATTCAAATTTCTCGAATCGATAAGTAAATTCGTATAAAATAAAATAAAATATAAATATATATATATATATATATAGATTCATTGTAATAATAAATGAAGACAACGAGGATTAATAATTTGGAAAACGCGCGAGAATATAATCCGTAAAATAAATTTTGGAAATGGATCGACTTCTTGAAATTATTTACCGTCGTGTAAATGTATTATATTTAGAATTTTTTGATTTATAATACGAAAGAAGTAATCTGTGATTATTTTTAAAAAATTATGTTTATGGGAATTATTATTTTTGGGAAGATTCGAAGATTCAACGTTCATCGAATGTAATTTGTAAGAATGTTTCTGAATAGGGCCAATTTTGCTTTGACATCTGTTTAGTTACATCGACGATAAATTACTGTTCCTACAAAGAAGAAATCTGTAAAGATTTCATAAGTTTCCATTTGAGGAAAACTCGTGGTGCATCGTGTCCACGGATAGAAATGTCTACCGAAATTCAACATCGATTTATCACTGTCTCTTACAGAAATTCAAGCACGTTTGATCGTCGTTTTCATTTTTTGTTGGGCGAATACGATTGTACGTAAAAATAAATGTATTTATTTCGCGAATTTATCTCAATGGGACACGGAAAATAAAAATAGAAAATTCAGTTTTAGAAAGCGAATCGTAACCGAACCGAAATGTCGAAAGTTTACTGCTATACTGAAGGTTGAAATATTTTGCACGAACGTATATACGTATATAACTTTCTATTTTGGGTGGGGATATGTGACCCCCCACCTCTTATAACTTTAATACTAAGAATACAAATTTGAATTTCGTTGATTTAATCGAGATTATAAATCGCTGCGATTATTTTTTATCGAAATTATTATTTTAAACTCTTTTAACATTTCGCATTTTTATTTCTTTTTTTTTTTCTTTTTTTTTTTTATAAATTTTACTACAAGAAAGCAAATTTAAATTTCGTTGATTTAATCGAGATAATAAATTACTAAATAATTATGTATATTTTTAAACTAATCGCTGCGATTATTTTCTATTAAAATTATTATTTTAAACTCTTTTAACATTTCGTATTCGATTTCCATTTCTTCTTCTTTTTCCTTTTTTTTTTTTTTTAAATTTTATTACAAGCAAGCAAATTTAAATTTCTTTGATTTAATCAAGATTATAAACTTTTAAATTATGTACATTTTTAAACTAATCGCTGCGATTATTTTCCATCGAAATTATTATAATAGAAACTTTTCTAACATTTCATTCGATTTCCATTTTTTCTTCTTCTTTTTCAAAATTTTATTACAAGCAAACAAATTTGAATTTCGTTAATTTAATCGAGATTATAAACTTTTAAATAATTATATACAATTTTAAACTAATCGCTGCGATTGTTTTTCATCGAAATTATTACAATAGAAACTTTTTTAACATTTAATTCGATTTGTATTTTTTCTTCTTCTTTTTCTTCTTTTTTAAAATTTTATTACAATCAAGCAAATTTGAATTTCGTTGATTTAATCGAGATTATAAACTTTTAAATAATTATGTACATTTTTAAACTAATCGCTGCGATTATTTTCCATAAATTATTATAATAGAAACTGTATTAACATTTTATTTCTCGCTTCTTCGATTTTTCTTTTTTTTTTTTTTTTTAAATTTCATTAGCAATCGAATAAAAACATTACAAACGAATGGCGAATCAAAAATTAAAGGAAGAAACACCAATATCAATTATCCCATTTTCAATAACATCCAATCACCATTTTTACGCCCTGAATTTCTAACAAACGAGCAGATCTGTCGAATTGGTGCCCGAGTTTTTCCGCGTACACGGAGCAATCGTAGGACAATATTCGATAACTCAAACGAGGCGAGGGAGGAGGAAATAGGATGGAAGGGGATATATATCCGAAATATCGCTTGTTTATCAGCATTTTGCATCATCGTTGCAATTCCTCCCTTCCACCCCCGAAACATTCCGCGTTTCAATTCATTCCCGTGTTTACCCCACACTTAACAATTCAAACAACCTGTCCATTCGGCCAACTCTGCCCAACTTTTCAACACGCCGCGTCATTATTTCTCGCCTCCGCGCCGCCTTTCCTGCGCCTCCCCATCCCCGATTATTATCGCCCGCTATCGCGTAATAAACTTCAACAATGCGGGCCTAGACGCCTCCTCGACGTGACGATTCGCGAAACATTTTTGTTCTCGTTCCCTTTCCCCCTCCCCTGCTTTTTCAACCAGGTCGCGATTCCCTGTTCTCGCACACCCTCTCCCTTTCTCTCTCTCTCTTTCGAAAGAGAGAGATTTCGTCTACTGAAAATTAAAAGATAAAAGATTTTTCTTTCCCGTATTTAATTTCGTGCCCTTCGTTCCGCGAATCAGAACGTCGAAATGTTTATTTGTTCTCATGGAAGAATTTTTTTTTATCCAAAAGGAATAAAAGAAAGCATAATTGGTTTCGAAAAGACGATATTTGTTTTCGAATGAATTTTCACCAGACCATTCTCTGTCTTCTTCGTCTTTCCATTTGTAACAATAATTTCCATAGGGATAACGCGCTCGTCGACGCGTTTATTAATCCCTTTCGAGAAACACTTCGTATATACGTTACACGAATCATTTAATCCCTTCAAAATTTAATCCCTTTCGAATTTACCCGTGATCAAAGCAATCATCATCACCATCGAATACACATTCAAATCTGTCGACACTTTCTAAATTCTAAAACGCTCGATAAAAGCGCCTGTCGAATTTATCCGTGATCAAAGCAATCATCATCATTAAATACACATTCAAATCTGTCGACACTTCCTAAATTCCAAAACGCTCAATAAAATAAAATCGTCTTCCTTTACGCCTCCTTTACCATCTCTCTAAAAGAAAAAAAAAAAAAAAGAAAAAAGAAAAAGAAAGCAGAGGAAAAATAGTATCACCCTCATATCTCGGTCCTCGATCCTTAGAAAGCGGGTTAAAGTTACCTTCCTCGATAAAGGTCTCGCCTAAAATACGCGCATCTTCCGATCTTCCGGAAACTATCTCTTTCTCCCTTCGTTCCACGTAAGCAACGTGCGCACGTACCATCATTCATTACCCCTCAACTGATTTAAATGATAGATATTCGCGCCGGTATAGCGCATCATCCCCCTCCCCAGGAAACAAAGAGCGTATCCTGGGATAGCATGATCGAGCGGGTGCGCAACCGCGGACTGTAATTTAGCTCTCGTGTAAAATTCACTCTGCACAGAGACAGACAGAGAGAGAGTGTGCGTGTGTGTGTGTACGTGGCGTAATGTATGCATGCAATTGGCAAACTGAACGGCCGTATGTGTGTAGATTGCGAGGTGTGCAGAGGATGGGACTGAAAGGACCGAAGGGCCCGTGGTAACGATCTCAGTCGTACGGTTTCGTGCTGATAACTGGAACGCTTCTCCTCCCTCCCTCCCTCCCTCCCTCTCTCCACGCGTATTTACATACTGATATGAACATCGCGGCAAAAGTTTGTGTAATCAGCTCGTCGTTGAAGAGATACACGCACACAGGATGGTATACCCCGGAGGCAGGGAGGGATCGTCATCGTCGTCGTCGAGAGTTTAAATTATACGGGTAGACGCAAAGTATGCGAAAAGGAGGGAGTAGGAAGGAAGGAAACGATAACGAATGGGTGTGGCGCGTAAGGGGGATGCGGTGTAAAGACATTAAGCCGATTTCCAGGTTAAACACGAGTACAACCGGCTCCTCCCCCTACCCCGTCCGCCTTAAATGCGCGCATCTTTCGCGGTTCTCCAGCCACGGATTAATGCTGCCTTTCATTTCCCTGAATAATTTAAATGGACCGTGCGTTTATGCATGAAACCGTGTTGAAACGGAGAAACTTGGGAAAATACGCGAAAATAAGGTTAAAGATATTGTGAGAATGCGGGAAAGGGATTTTCTCTTCTTTTTCCTTTAAGTTGACGAGGGACGAGTTTTTAAGCTTCTTTTTTTTTCCTTTTTTTCTTTTGCCGCGCGAATGCAATGCGGTATTCGAGAGCGTGTATAATTGAAAGGAATTTTTGTTTTTTTTTGGGACGGAATGTCTCGTATCAAATTTGAAAACTGCTCGTTCGTAATTGCTCGAGCGTACCCTCGAATCTCACCCTCCTCCGCCACTTATCGCCTGCAAATGAAACAAGTTCTCGTTCGGGGAGACGAGCAGAGCCTAACCTCGGGCATTACGAACTTTCCAGCTGAGAGAGAATTCTCGTTTCAACGGCTGCGCGAGAGAGCTCGTGAGAGGAGAAATATGAAAACTTGTATGTTAATGGCCGCTCGACTACGATTGCGAAATTCTTTTCATCTTTGTCATGATCACGCGGCGAAGAGAAAAAGAGGGTGTATATGCTTTACGCCGCAACAGTTAGCAGGGGAGACACGAATGAAAAATTTTTCGAAACATTTGGAAAAACATTCGTGAGGAAGAAGAAATTAAACACTTTGAAAATTCACTCGGAGGAGACCGAAAATGCTTCTTTTCCCCCTCCGTTCATCTCGTTCCGGGTTGGAAAAATATGAGGGCTCAAAGTTTGCACAGTGCTTAAGACGATGCATTTTTCTCTCCTCGAAATGCGTGCTACATTCTTTTAGAAATCGCATTTGCTATTTTTGAAGTTGGGATAAGTTAGGTTAGGTCAAGTCTGCCTATTGTGTTGTGGGATGATTGGAGGGATGAATCAGTGAGACGAGCAAGAGGGAAGATAGCAAACGATCAAAAATTATCCTTTTCTTTACGCAAAAGTGATATCTCAAGAACCGGAAGTCCTATCAAGATAAATAAAATTCTGTACTTCCAATGATCACTTGTTCGTTGAAGGGAAATCATTTTTTCGAAGTTAGGTTTAAAGTTTTCTTCATAGCATTTAACGTTTTGAGATAAATTATGTGATAGATTAAGTAAATTGATTTAAAAATCGATTTCTCGTAAGTTATTGTATCCCGTATAGATTACTACAAGCTCTTTCAAAAAATTGAATCGGAATATCATTCAAATTAACGAATGCAATAAGCTTACAATTCATCCGCT
>NW_006263311.1:260735-264146 GCF_000469605.1 Apis dorsata | reverse complement strand
AAAAAAAAAAAAAGAAAAAAGTGATTAAAAGTGTAAAGTATTTTAACCGAAATTTATATCCACGGTGGTTTGATCAAATCCAAATCCTCTACAGATTTATTTTGATCTTCGCTTTTCGAGCGATGAACGATGAATGTAAGCAGATTAACGAATGATACACCGATATTTAAAATTGCAATATTTGTTAAATATTTGAAGATAGAATCGAATCTTTCTTTATCAAAAATTGATTATCGATAAACTCGTGTAACGTGACGTATTTTAATATTTTAAAATAGAGGAGAGAAGAATGATTCAGCTTGTATCGCGTTTGTTTGAAAGAAGAAGGTGTGAGGAAAATAAATGCTAGAGAGAGCTGGAATCCTCGGTAAAGCTCCGATCTACTTTTTCCTTTCTCTCTTTCTTTCTATCTTTCTTTCTTTCTTCTATATATTTGCGTTGTAAATGCGTAAACGCCAGAATACCTAATACATAGTAATAGAACGTTGCTGACTCAACGTCCGTCATTGACCAGCTCGCGCGTTTAAAACTCCTTGAAAGTGGTTGAGAACGAGCGAGAGATTTGCAAATGTGCAAGCGAGGCATAAGCGGCGAATAAATTAACCAAAAATTAAGCGAGGAGTATTCGAGACGAGGATATATCTCGAATGCCGGTTTCCTGAAGATAAATAAAACTAAACTTTTCCATGATCGTTCTCTAGATTATTTTTAATTCGCGTATTTTTAACGCTGTGTAAAGCGTTATTTTTCTTAAAGTCGAGAAGAATAATCGCAATAATAAATTTTTCTTTGTAAAGCGAATATTTCTACTATTCGTCGAAATAAATAAATAAAGAGAAGAGTTAAAAAGTTAAAGTGGAAAATTTCATCTTTCTCGAACAAATATATATTTTATGGGAGAAAATATAAAAAAAATATATATATATATATAAAACTCAATAATACAAGTAATATAAAGTTATACAAATTTTAATTCAGGGATTGTTGTATTCGTAGAAAAGAGTTTCGTAGCAAAACACTTACCTCGCTTTTTTCACGTTACATCTATATGAGTTTCAATATTCCTTTTACAAAAGCGACGCTTTTTAAAGACGATTAAAATTCTACTATCTCTACGATTTGAATTATAAATCAGTTTCTTCTGTTTGCGGGATCGACACAAGTAGCGATATTTGAGTAAAAAAAAAAAAAAAAAATAAAAGTAAGTATTTTATACGTTTCATCGTATCTCGCGTAAATGCAAAGCTACAACCACTCAATATTTTACATCGTGTTTCCGTTTGAAAACTTATTGCTTATGCATGTGATTCATGTTTGACAGAGGATCAAAACGCAAATCATGAATAAAACTTCCCGCCAATTCCCGTATCAGGTTCACGAATCCTTTATCGCTAATTCCTTCATTCCGCATCGGGGAAAATCATATCTTTCTTCGTTATCGTTGGCATCGATCGGCCGATCTACCGATTAATCTGTTGAAACCTTTGGAACGAACGTCATCGGTTAGGCGGGATTACCTTAATCTCTTGTCCACCCCGTTGTGGGCAGAGATCGGTACAGTTTTTGTGCGGTTTCCACGCATTGACAACGCCATAGTTAGCCATAGTTAATTTCCTCTCCCGTATCCGTAACCCTATTTTCCTACGAAAACTTGAGAATTTCAAGCATTTCTCGATCCTTTCTGGATTTGGACAGGAAGAATATCGAACGATTTTCGATTTCTTTGGCTATCTCTAAGTTTTTCTGTTATGTTGGATGTTATATCCAAGTGTTATAAATTCAAAAATTAATCCGTACGAAATGCAAGCCGATCGAAATCGAATATTTCGAAATGTTTGTCGAACGTTTTGCGATAATTTTAAATATATCCGCGAATCGAACGGGGTAAATTTTAAATAATTTTAAAGGGCGAATTCGTAAATTATTTTCGAAGGATTCACGGAAGATGATCCTCCACGAATCTTTAAATGAATTTCTAAAGATTCTAGAAAAAGGGATAAACGCTTGAAGCTTTTCAACCTTTCTATCCGTAACACCTATCTCCGTTTCTTTTCTCTTCATTTTCATTTCACGATAAAAAAAAAAAATAAATGAACGATGAACAAGGATTAGGATTGAAACGTAAACGCGTTTTACAAAACGTTTCACCCGTGTCTCGCGAACTAATTAAATTTTGTAAAAGTTTCCTGTATTCGTTGAAAAACGTTGGCTTGGCTCCGCTGTTGCAAGTGGTGGAAATGCACGCGTTAAATTCTCGTTAGGAACACTCATACCGGGTGTATTTACAACTCGGGAGAAGGTAACAAATTTTTAATAAAACCTCCCCCCGGACCCGAAATTTCCATTAAACCGTGTTACTTTTGACTTTGCACGCGTCCCTGCACTCAAATTCAACATTTTTTTCGTTGAATTTGGCATTACGTATCACGTTTCCTTTACGTAACCGTGCAAACACGAACAACGCAAAATGCTAATTTTCAGAGAAAATTGCCATTCTTACTTGGAAACTGCAATGCAACCAGTTTCCCGTCCTTTCGTTTCCATACCCTTATTTTCTTCTGGAAAATTTTTCTCTGGAAAACAAGATTGTTTAAAGGTATCGTGAAACGGTTAAATGAATATAAATGAATGTAAAGGTTAAAAAAAAAAGGAAGAAAAAAAAGGAAACGTATCGTCTGTGCATAATTTTAATCTATTTCCCTTCCTGAAAAAAAAAAAAATTAATATCGTTTGTTCGATGCACTGCATAAGTTGCGATGAATATTCCGGAAGAAGCTTCATCATGCTCATCAGAGAAATAATAAATTCACAAAAAATATGTGTGCAATCGATAAATATTAAAAAATAGTGGACTAAACATTTAAACGTTTGAAAAAGGGCGCGTGAAAAATGATTATAAAGGAATATTTTCCATATTTAAGGGAGGTGGAAACACCACCTCTTTTGTCCGAGTCATCCTCTATAAATAAATCATAAACGTCAATGTTGCGTTTTAAATAAGATATATTATTTAAATATTATTTTAAAATAAGATATATTACATTTTTTATTGTTATTTTTAAATATATTATATTTGGAAATATCGTTGCTTCGTCAACAATTATTAAATTTATTTATTTCTAAAAACGCAAACGAAACGATCCCTGCAATGGAAAATTAAATTCGAAAATTGTCTTGTTCGTTTTAAGCCGGACGATTAAACGATTAGTCAGTCGCAATAAAATAAAAGAGTGCGTTATCTCCGTGGAAAATTTTCTGGAAACGGCAATCGCACCGTCTATCTCTCTTAATCGAAATAGAACGCGGAGGAGTGGGAGTGTGGATCGAGCGATTAACCCTAGCTTTAAGGTACGTGGCCGCCATGATTAATCACGGGAAAAGTTTATCGATTGTAAGGGAAGGAAGAAGTGA
>NW_006263311.1:259261-260544 GCF_000469605.1 Apis dorsata | reverse complement strand
GGGGGGGGGGGCTATTAATCTCCAGTTGATGAACTCACGGTTGATTTTCCGCGACTTTAGAATTGGACAACTTCTCGTCCGATTCGTCTTCCCTCGATTCGTCCCCTTCCACGTAATTAAGAGGAAGGGTCCTCCGTTGAAAACAAAACGCGCCGAATCGAAGGCAAAAACTTTCCCAACAACTATCGCCCTCCTTTCTTTCCCGTATTTGTTCCTCCTCTCGATCTCCTTTCTTATTTAATTTATTATATCTCACGAGAAATAATTTCTCTTCTCTTCCAAAATTAGATTGGCGATCGATTCGAGCGCAAAAAAGTTGCAAGTCGAATTTCGAAAATTTAAAATAGAAACGATTATCTTTCGATAATATCGATGAGTCGACAAAAGTGGAAAATATGAATAATAACGGGAGATAAATTCTTTCGAATCGGGCAAAAAATAAAAATAAAATATCTTCGATAAGTAAATGGGTTAATCGTTTCGTCAAATAACGTAATTATTAATAAAATATAAATAAGAGTCTCGTGTTTCCCATCCTCCTCTGTCGTTAAATCACCCGCTATGATGATAATTATTTAAAATCTATTTCATTTCGCGTGCGAATCAGAAAATGCGATTAGAAGATAAATAATAACGGATATTACGACGAAGGGAATCCGCGTATTAACCCAGAAAGTCAGTCAACGGGTCACAACGGCGAAATTGAAACGATCGTAACTCCACGAGGGAAGCAATTTCTCCACAATCGTCCATTTCACTCTAGACACCAGCCGTGCTGTTGTGGCCACGAGCGCCACGCTACATTGCCTCCCTCTACATCTCGACAAACTACCGAAAGAATTTCTCCTTCATCCTCCAACCTATACCATAAACGATCAATCGTTTCCTTTTTTTCTCCAATTCTCTCCTCTGCTATGTATAAAAGATTGTATAAAAGTCATCGTTACGAATATACAAGATTATCGAGAAATTTGTTTTCGCACTATTGTTTCGCAATGGAAATATGATATTCGAACTAAAAACATACGAACTCTGAACAATCGTTACAAGAAAGAGAGAGAAAATTAAGTCAAAGGATAAATTATGAAGAGAAGAAGCTTTTTTAAAATATTGTTGATTCGTTCGTATTTGTTCAGATCAGAAGTCGATAAATTTGAGGTCTTAAGAATATAGGTTAGAATGAAAGAATATAGGTTAGGTTTCTAGATATACGAAATGCTTATCTTTAACATTTATAATCTTTCTCTGAACTTTTTTCGCGAAAAGAATAAAGTAATTTGTCT
>NW_006263311.1:253128-258909 GCF_000469605.1 Apis dorsata | reverse complement strand
AAAAAAAAAAAAAAAAAAATTAATAATCCAGAGGAGAGAAAAAGAGAAGTGGAGAGATAAAGGGAGACAAATTTGTTTCCGTTAATATCTTTCTCGAACATCTTGTACCAAAATTAATAACCCGAAAGAAAAGCGAGAAAAAGGAAGGAAGAGATAAAGGTAGTGAAAACTTTAGCGTGCAAGGTAAACGAGTAAATATTCTCCATAGATTTAAGAAAATATATAAACATCGAGAAATAGCTCCATCGACACCAACCGGAGTTTCCTTAAATCTCCGCTTATATAGATTAGATAAATTTTCAAAGAAAATTTCGTGCACGGATTTCGCAAGATTCTTCGAGAAATTTGTTAGAAATTACTTTTTTTTCTATTTTTATTTTCTTTATTGAGATACTCTACTCTACAAACGCATTACCCTACTTTCGAAGTTTAAGTAAAATTTAATGTCAGAACTCGAGATCGAGTCGAGAACAGAAATTGTTTCGCATGCAAATGTTTCCAGTTGGAATTAGACTGCGTTCAGAATAACCACAGACATATTTACTTTATTTAAATAAACACCCAAAAAAGAAAATCGTTAATCATCTTGAAGGATCGCTTAAGGATCGGGAACAAAGATTTTGTGATCTCTCGATCTTAAAGCCAGAGATATAAACTAATACAAATGAATCTGCTCAAAGTATCGCGAGTAAAATTAATTTGACGAGATATAATTTCGCGTGAGAGAGACAATTTACCAGATAGAGATTCAAAAGATTTCGAAAACAACTTATTAATGCAACCCGTAAAACAACATACAAACACAAAATCAAATTACTCCAAGAAACTTTCGTTACCTTCATATTCCTCGATATTTCACTTTTCGTTCAAACTTCCAATCGAAGAACTTGAATCGAAGAAAAGAAAAGATTCGTACGAATGAATTATGAAGCAAAACGTTTCAAATGTTTTTATTCGAGTTACAAAAAATATTATTATTGAAAATTGAGTTTTTCGACAACAATAACTTTTTCATATAACATCGTATTTGAAAAAAAATGTTTACATTCCAATTAGGAAAAATTTTCTTGAAGAAATATTATTGAAAATTGAGAATTAAAAAGCTGCGATTCTTTCTTGTCGTTTTTCGACAATAACAACCAATAACATTTTCATAATATAATATCGTATTTAAGAAAAGAAAAATTTTTACATCGCGATTAAGAAAAATTTTATATCCTAACTTTAAAAAAAAAAAAAATAAGCGAAGAAATTGTTTTGCACCAGGCGAAGCAACGAATTTTCCCGGACAAGAAACAATTTTTAGGAACGACCAGCAAATCAAATACCCAATCACTTTATTCGATTTGAATCGGGACACGTTTCTCTCGCGAATCGTTAATGGGAATAATCCAGGAGACTGGGCGCGCTCGTTCACGTATAAAACGGAAAAACTAACACCGCTAAAATTGTGCAAGACTGACAAATAAATTGAGACCGATACACGGGACGCGATTAATGAGTCAAGATTATTCCGCCAAACGATGTTTGCGAAACGGATATCACGTTTATCTTTTTTTTTTTTTTGTTTCTCACCGAGCACGTTTTACCCTTCTTCCATCACGATCCTATTAATTTATCGAAGCAAGGGACGATAATTAGCAGTATTACGTCTGCAACAACTCTTGTAGTTATTTTGGGATTATCGTACTCGTATTTACTCTACCTAATACCTAAAAGAATTCTAGGACAACCAATTACGAAAAAATCTCCATATTTTTCATAAACGATTCTTTTACCAAGTGGTAATGTCGTTTTATTTAACACACATATGACGAGATAAACTTTGCTTTAAACGAGCCCCGATCTTCTCTATGTTCTCTTTATCCGCGTCCAGTTGGAAATTATTCGCAAAACGATTCAATTTACGAGTTACGAATTGCTTTACGATTTATCCGAATTTTTCACAAAAATGTTTCTATCATATTATTTATCAAAATGATCTTTATCAATTCGTAATATTTAAAATGTTTATACACATTTTATTCGATGTTAAGAAAAATACTCTTCGTACATTTATTTGGACGAACAAATTATATACTCGAACACGATTCGATTCGAGTCAAAAATATTTTAAACACGATTACATTTATCCGAATTTTTTTTACAAAATTTTTATCAATTAACGAACTTTATTACACTTGATTATGAGAAAATATATTCTTTATTAATTCGTAACATTTAAATTGTTCGCACATATTTCATTCGACACTAAGAAAAATACTCTTCGTGCATTTATTTGAATGAACAAATTACTCAAACACGATTCGATTCGAGTCAAAAATATTTTAAACACGATTACATTTATCTAAATTTTTTTTACAAAGTTTTACTCAATAGCTAACGAATTCTATTACAATCGATTATGAAAAAATATCGTGTTCTTTATTAATTCGTAACATTTAAATTGTTCGCACATATTTCATTCGACAGTAAGAAAAATACTCTTCGTGCATTTATTTGAACGAACAAATTACTCAAAAAACGATTCGATTCGAGAGAAATATTTTGAACACGAAACACGATTAGATTTTTTTTTTCTGGGTCGATAGCTAACGAACTCGATTACACACGTGCATAAATCGTAGAGAAAACACTCCATAATGGATGATGGAATCTCAAAGAAGGTAATTTAATTTTCATCGCGTCCAAAATGAATCCCTCTCCCTCTCCACCCTCCCTTCCGTATAAAGGCCGAAATCCAAAGGTTGGGAGAGGAACTGTTGCGTCCCAAACAGTTGCCCACCAGTCGAGTTAAATCCACCGACGGATTCGCTTTGAGAACGACGTTCAACCGTTGAAAATAAGTAAATTTCTCGAATAACGTTTAACCGTTATCTACGTTGAGTCTCCGTCTCCAAGGGGCAAATTAACCGTAGTCACGCTTAGTATTACCAAGGTTGGGGAGGGTGGAGGGGGTTGCGTTTTAATAAGGTGAACGCGGATTAAATTTTACCCCCGATGAGTTTACACGAGGGCACCGATGTACGCGGCGACCTAATGAAATTCATCCTGGAGCAAATTCCGCTCGTGGATGACCTCGTAAAATTGTTGGCATCAGATACGACTTTGCGCGTAAAGTCGGACGACACCTGAAGAACTCCCTCCTCCATTCAGACTTTTACATTTGCATGCCATTAAAGATTTAAAGAGCCTCCCCTTATCTTGTTATTGTTGTAGAGTGGTTATCTTGTAAACGGACGGTACGAGAGTTTTAATGGAAAGATCGATTTTAATTCGATTCGATTTCTAATATGAAGGATTGAAAGATTCGATGGGGGGGGGATTTAATCGAGAATATTCGTTCGTTGATCGATAATCTAATCCTAGGGGATTAAAAATATTAACCGAGAGATCGAAAACGATTTGTGATATGGTATTAATCGTTGATAAATATTCGAGTAATTTGGTATTTGGTTTATTCAACGGGTTAAATATTTGTAATTTAGATACGTGACAAAGATAAATAATTAGAGATAAATACAGAATTGTGTAAATTTTGAATCGGGGATTCTGGATATGATTAATAACATTAATAATGTAATATTGACGCATTCGTTTCGATCCAATGAGAAGTATTGAAATGAACTTTCTGATTACGATACCGCGATATTTGTCTATTTATGAGCGAAAAGATACTTAAGATACGAATAATATATTACCCAAATAAACCTCTCGTTGATAAAATTCAATCGAAATATACCAACGCTGCCAATCTTATCCCGAATATTAAGATTTAAATTCTTCAAATATTGGAAAACCAGATCATAAACCAAATTCGATCGATTCGCGTATTTGGTAACATACACTCACGATCTCAATCAAAATTTGTATACTCCCGTTCACGTGGAATATATTTTTCAATATATCCTTATCAAAAAATTGTGAAAAAAAAAACATTCATCAATCATAAAATTAATATCCTACCAAGAATGTACGTGATTTCTCGCGAAAATTAATCTCCAACTCGTACATTTTTGCAACTTTCTATCCGCAAAAAAATTTATTTGCCAGGATCGACTTCCTCCGATCTCTTACTCTCTCTCTGGAACAATCACTTCTCTACCTCCATCGTCACCTGTGCACACACAGTGCGTGATCGGGATCATCGTGATACGAGAGGCTTCGAGATCGATCAGATTCGCGACAGGGGAATCGCTCACGGAAGAACGCTTGACGAAGCAAGCGTCTCGTAAAAAACTGGCGGCGAAACCCCAGGCTAATTTCTTCGGCGGGCAAGCGTGAGCCAAGTGGAGGAGAAAGAAAAAACGTAACGAACCGTGGCCGTTTTTCCGTGTTACGCGGCTCCATTGGGCCGGCCTAATTCCTCGCCGGCTCGTTATGAGCCGCAGAACCGCGCGCGCACTTGTTACCCACGGCAAATTTACATTTCAAAACCGGGGGGCTCGAGAGCCGAGTAAATGCACGTCGAAATTGACGTTGCACCGGCCCTCGATCGAACCTCGATCCCCCTCCTCTCCTCCTCTATCTCTCCTCTCTTCTCCCCGCGTGAAAAACGGAAATTATTGCCGGCCCACCATCGCCCACTTATTTTTTTTTTTTTCTTTTCCACCAACTCGTGGATGAGAGAACCTGCAATTTATTGCATCTTTCCTCCTTCCCCCATTTCATTCCAATATTCGCTCATACTTTTCACTACGATATATATATATATAATTCGAGTAATTCGAGGATATATTTGAAAGATATATAAAAAGTGTGTAGTATCGTTGAATCGTAAATCTATGGTTCAAACGAAGATAATGAACTCGTAACAATGGTATACACGTTTGATATCTTTTGTGGTATTTTAAAAAAAAAAAAACAGTTTGAAAAGAAAAGAATGGAAGCGGTTAATCCGTTGAAAGATCCGATCACAGCGAGAGTGTTACGAACTCTCAATCATTTACAAACGGATGAAATCGGGCGATATCGGAGCTATAAAACACGACCAGACTTCTGAACAAAGTTCAAAGTTTCGCAACTAGATTTCCAATAATAATAATAGCATTGAAGCGTTTTTATATTCGTATATCATCGAAAACATCGAAAACATCGAATTTCGCCTATTCCTACTTAGAACTTTCGCGTCCATCTTCCATCTGCATGGTCCTTTGTACGTCCCTTCCTTTATCTCCTATCGTAAATAGTAAAGTAGTCGCCGGATCAAAAGTAAGTTGGATCAACTTTGATGAACGAGATCCATCCTGCGATCATATATATATATATATATATATATATCGATAATTCAATGAACGTACGGGGTTCAATAGCTCGCGCTATTACGGTGGTTCTGTTCTCTGGATAGGAGGAATAAATCATGTCCACCTGCCGACTTTATCGCCTTGGCGAAGGCCGGCCAGGTAGTTAATCGACCGATCGCCACCGGAACCAGAATGGAGATCCTCGCGACGGAACACGTACCGACGCTGCGCGACGCGACGTCTGGATAGGAGGTGTACACACACGCATACATACACCGTGAATGTACAAGGACCGATGAAAGGCCTAACGTGTTTTATTGCTCGGCTGATACGCGAATATGAAGGGGGAGGAGGGAGGAGGGGGCGAGCTATCGGCAAACGTGCACAATAGGCCACTCCTATACGGTTATTAATCACCGTTTCCCTCGTCAATGCTCTACTCTCCCTCCCAATGGGGTCGAAACGGTGCGCAGACGTGCGGCCAACTCGCACCACGAATCTGTGTACCGGATATGCATCTTTACAAGATTTTTTTTGG
>NW_006263311.1:250114-252819 GCF_000469605.1 Apis dorsata | reverse complement strand
TTTTTTTTTTTTTTTTTTTTTTTTGTATTTTTAAACGTGTACGCGCATGTGTAAATTTATGAAAAAGACTAGTCTAGGAGATATGAAATATTTAATACGAACCTGTAATATTTTTGGAATATTTTTCACAATGGATCGTAAGTCTCTTTTATTTTGGACATGATGTATGGAAAGATTTATACACGCGAAGGATTTTTGTTTTAGTAATCGTGTAAAAAATTTGCGTGATTATTATTTGTGGATATATTTTTTTTTTAATTTAAGAGAAAAATAATTCTTGTAAACAAATACAAATGTAAATAAATTTTTTGGGAAAAAAATTTGGAAAAAAAGTTTTTTTCTTTCTTTTTTTTTTTTTGATAATTATTTTTTTTCTCTATGGTTTTCAGTAAAATTCTTTTGTAAATCGCATACGATAAAAGATATCGAAAAATGAAAGATATACTCGTTTTGAAAGTTCTATGAATTATTTCTTTTTTTTTTTCTTTTTACGAAAGTTAAATGCCTATTGGGATTTTTTTCAAAAATTTGTAGATCTTTAAAAATACTATAATTTTTGTCCGATTCATTTTTCCAATCCTTTTATCATTTTTACAATTTATACGATTTCTAAAAGAAATTAAATTTAAATAATATTTTATAATTGAATTAAAGAGTAAACATGTACTGCTTCGTTATTATAATATTCAAAATTTAAATGTCTTTTTATATAATAATTTTTATTCATATCACGTTTTCGTATCCTTCGTCGTTTATGAGCTCATTAGTATTACTCAAATAGAAGGGGTGTAAGTTTCTCCCGAGGTAAGGGAAGAAATTAACATAAACCAAATAAATTTTGAAATTTTTCTTGAAAAATATTGTTACATGCAAATAAATTACTGAAATTACAATTACGTGCATCATCAACGTCCTCTTATTCGAAAATAACCTCTCGCAAAGCACACGTATCGATTTCAACGTCCGTTATAGGTACGAAATACGCAATACACGTTTACGAGGTCACCATCACACGATCTATATATCTTCCTGCTTTTAAGCTAGTAATTTACCTCTCGAGACGGTAAAACGAACCTCTATAGACGTAGATTTTCCCCAATACAATTGATCAGTTTGCTAAATAATCTGCAAACTCTCCTTAACATTTATCCTTAATTGTATCGATCAACGATGAATTTATGAAATTCTAAATGAAAAATTCTTCCTTGATTGATTAGATAATAATAGGCAATAATATAAGAACCAATTATTACGGGAAGCATCGAACAACAATAGAACGTGAAATTCTTAATTGAACGTCAAACGATTCGACACGAGTATTCCACTTTTCTCGTTCAATCATGTTCTTTATTTTCAATTAGCGTGAACGACGCTGGGGAAAATCCCATCTACGTAGAAGGAAGGGAAGATTTCGATTGCCTCTGGATTGATCCCCTTTACTCATCGAATCAAAACGTTTCGAGAATCCAAGTTAAATATAATGTCATGGTGATTAATGGATCGTACGTGTCCTGTCGAAAATTGCTCTCTGATTAATCGAGCTATGAGATTACTTTACACGAGTATCGGTGCCCTCGATATATATATATTTATAAAATCTCGATCGGAACAGACAAACCTATTTTTATTTTTTCCTTTCTTATTTAATAACATCCGATGTAATTTTTCACTCGTGAAAAATCCAAATTATTCATTCCCCTATGAAATTACTTTAAATACATTTGAAAAGAAAACTTTTGAGAGAGTGGATATTTGAAAGGGTAGACATCAATCCACGTAATAGTCCATTATTTTAAAATATTCGCATCTCTGCATATAATTATCTCTTATGTAACATCTAAATAAAAAAAAAAAATAAATTTATTTTATTTTTCCTTTATTCTCTTCTCTTTTCCTTTCCCTTTTCTATAAGAATATCCAAACGTAATTTTTGCAACACTGTCCACTCATAAGGATTCAAACATCTTGGACAAATTACATTTTTTCCCTTCTCTATTACCAATCCCAAGGGACGCTCGAGATTCTGCTCGAATCTGCTTCAAGCTTTATCCATTCTATTTTTCTCTCTCTCCCTCTCTCTCCTCTTGCCCCTTTTTTGCCAGGCCATTTCATCGAACTGTCGAAAAAACGATCTACCAGCATCCACAATTTCAAGACGGATCTTCTCGTTGAATCCTGAAGTGAAACGAGTGGGAATCGGAATTCTTATTATCGTTCGTTTTCTCCCCATCCCACCCCCTTCCCCTCCGCTTATATCACTCCCTGCGAACGCGATAAAGAATTCTGTCGAATTTTGCCCTTCCTATCGGTTGTAAATTTGAATGCGGTCGATTGAAACAGTGTTTTCGATTGAACTTCTTGGCATTTTAATGACCCGCACGGTATATATTTTTCATCCGAGCGCCTGAGTGCTCGTGAACGATCGTGAATATCGCGCGAAAATAACGGTGTATCGACGCTTATATTAACGCTTTTAACGAAACGAATTTTAATATTTATGATATTTTGATAAATATCCAAGTTTTGTAGGTTGAATTTTTAAAAATATCAAGGAATTTTTTCTTTAATTATTAACCAGTAATCTTTTTTTTTTTTTGTTTTTCTTTCTTTCTGAAAAAGAAATTATTTTGTGAAAGTAGCCTTTAAAATTGTGAAAAATTAAATTAAATCAAAAAATATAAACATTCAACGTATCCCCTAGATAA
>NW_006263311.1:249628-249922 GCF_000469605.1 Apis dorsata | reverse complement strand
TTTTAACTTTATATTTTTCCTAAAAAAAAAAAAAAGCAACTTATTGACACGCCCAATATATTCGAGAAAAATGGTTCTTCAACTCCCCCAACATCGAGGGTTGTTTTCATCCCTTGGACGCGAACGATTATCGATAAAAAGAGATACAACTCAAATATTTATTCGAAAGCTACCGTCTTTAAAAATTTCATCAAGATCATCGATAGTTGGATACATCTTCCTTATTAACCAACTTCACGACTTACGAATAAATTTAATATATTTCCAAGGAAGAAGTAAATTCTAAAAAGATAT
>NW_006263311.1:237331-249583 GCF_000469605.1 Apis dorsata | reverse complement strand
TACGAAATTTCCTTTTTTTTTTTTTTTTTTTTCAGATGAATTATCGTCCGATAAACGCGGACAGATATCAAGTAACGTTAATTATCGGACACATATATATATTATTCATATTTCGATGTTTCAATATAATACACGACATATAGATATTGTAATTAATGATACTTGGCTTCCTTTCCTTCCACCTCGATGCTTCCTTTCACCGGTGTGAAATCAATATGGAAATCAGTGATGCGAGCTACGCGAAAGTGGAGACAATAAATATAAATATCGATATATATTTTTTTAAATATCGAAGGATACGTGCACAATCCTTTACGGCGAGATTGTAATCGCGTCAAAGAAAATTGCTCGAAACCTCATTCGAAATTAAGAAGGCAGAAATAAATGTTACGTGAGAAGATATGGTTAGAGGGAAAATATCGAGGTTGTGAAAAGGGGGACAGGAGCAAGACTCAGGCCCCAAAGGAGCTGAAGAATTATATTTCGCGATAATATTGCGATATATTGGTACGCGGAGAATCGTAAAGAATCTTGAAATTTTTAGTTCTTCGACATTGTAAATTTTGAATCCCTTGTTGGAACATTCTTGAAATTTGGAAATCAAAAATTTTGATTTATCCGAAAGTATTGTAATAACTATTGCCATTGGACGGAATTAAAATTTGAAGCACACCGATCGTGCAAATCTTCATCGTTCCTTCTTCAATCATATTTAAGATAAGAATGGAACCGTTGGAAATAAAATTTCCAGAACAATCCACAATCTCCGTTGATTCTCTCTGTACAAGCCTTCTCTTCCCCCGAGAAGTTTCTCAACTGGTATTATCACGATTGCAACAAGGCATCGAGACTCGGTCCCGAGACTCGGGGATCGAGGAAGAAGACTCTTTGAGTTATACCATCCAAGGGAGCAAAGTTTCGAGAATTATACAACATTCCCAACGTGTGACCGGTTGAAATATTTTACACCAGTTTTTAAACTAAGTATAATAGCGATAAGGCTTTCCCCGTTTGATCAAATTTAAACGGTGAGCATTCACTCGATACACCAAACTAATTCGAGGATAAATTGCGCCAAATCAACCGAGAAGTTGGAGATTGTTCTTGGAACGAGCTAAATGCCGGGCGTGTTTCCACGTTCTAGAATTCAATTCCTAATCCCGAGATTCTAAAATATTTATAAATGGATATAAAAATCAGGATAATTTTAGCGATCGAAGCGATCAATTTACAAACTTTTTTCTAGGTGCAGATTTTTCGAAGTACTTCAATTTCAATTAATCGTTCGTTTTATTTTCGTTTCTTCATAATTGATGAATAGATTTTATTATATATATGCGATTTAACTAAGAAATTTTATATTTAAGAGAGTATCGATCTTCTGTCATCATTCAAATGAATCTGTTCGATTGCATTCGAAATATTCTTTTTTTAACTGAAATTTTCTTTTTTTATTTTTAAATTTCTGCTCAATATCTCTCTTGATTTCAATTGTTTGAACATTTGCATCAATTTCAACGAAATTGTGATCAATGATTAAATAATTCTACTGTATATTAAATCATAATGTTTAATTCAACTTAAATCCGAAATTTCCAAAAATATTTATATTATATACGCTCTCTCTTTTTAGTACTCGTTTCGAGTGCATAAAGATATCTCATTACAAGATCTCGCACGAAATGAAATGAAATCCTTATCTAATCTAAATCCTAATCTAATCTAAATCCAATGTTTCCGCGCAAAAACATTTATATCATTGGATTCCGTTTCATATTGAAATAAAATCTAATTAACTTACTTTCTCCCTCCTCTCTCTCTCTCTCTCTCTCTCTCTCTGCAATGAAATTTAATAATTTCTCCCAAAAACGGATAAACAAATAAAATGAACGAATGAATTATCGTCAAAGACCTCGAGAGAAAGAGAGAAAGGGAAGGACGAAATCAAAAATACACTCGAATATTCTCTTTCATGCGGGGGAGGGGGAATAAACGGTTCGGATCGATTTTGCTCGATAAGTCAAATTTTTCAATATACACGGTACACGTGACGGAAATTCGAATTCCATTTGCCGGAACAAGAAACAGGGAGAATCTCTGGTATCAAGAGCTCGAATTGAAAGCGATCGATCGGCGGAGATATCGAATCCTGGATCTTCTTGCCGTTATCCGGAAACCTCGCCATTTGTCACGGCATAAGCCACGTAAGAGGAATAGGGAGAGGAGGGGAGGGGGAAGGGAGGAAGGAAAGCAGGATTCTGGAACTGCGTACACTCCGTGCAGGAGGAGTGCAGGTGAGATCAAACCTGAAGCTAGATTACTTGCTACGGCGTCCAGATCCTTTCGCGTTAATCCTTGGGCGAGTCACTGAATTGAACTTAATAATAAGCTGACGCCATTACGAGCGCTCAAACGTTATTCGATTATTTCTCATCCCTGTTAATTGGAACGCGCGATACCCCTGCTTCCAACTACCGATCTATTTTAATAAACATTTCGAATTATTACACGTTTATTCGCAGTGACAGAGATGTATATAAACTCGAGCAAATTATCCGTCTGTTAATAGAGATCTGTATACGAGCGATGTTCGAGCAATGTGGAAATATAATTTTTTATCCTTTTAGAAAGGAAAAGTTCCGTTCGATGAAATTTAGGAAAAAGTTAGGAGAAAGTTTTAGAGAAATGGATACGCTGTGCCACTATATGTATAGGGAGTAATTAGGTTAATTGTAAGCGCATTAATTGATAACGATATTAAATTATTAATAGATGATTATTATAATGATATTATGATTTGATTGATAAAAAGAGGGGATCCAATTATCACTCTTCGTAAAATCTAATTAATATTTTCCCGATTAAATCCCGATTAAATTCATAACACTTTTTAGAAATTGAGTATTTACTGATTATAATACTCCTTTACACGAATTATTATTTGGATTAGAGTGTCTCGTAGTGGATGGAAAATACCCGTCGTCTAATCGCTGTAATAAAATCCTATAAGCCGACGACGACGATGGCTTCTGATGGCTCTTCACGTAAACGCGAATAATTATTCCACCATGTTGATCATAGAATTTCGAGAGGAGAGCTTTAATTCATTTCGTATTCGAATTATTTAAACGCGATGATTATTTTTCTTCCCGATTGCTACACATATGGTTAAATTTCTTGACGGTCGCAAAGATTACACGTTGATTTTCAACTACTCTATTAACCGGTGTTCATAACCTCGTTATTTGCTTTATTAACAGTTTCTAGTTCTCTGACAAAAGCTTTTAATCCGAATTTTCATTCATCGCTCCCTTTTCCCCCCTATATTCAAAATTATTCCATCCAACAGACCACCTCAGAGATTTCAAGCACGAATGAAATCTTTGAACAAATTTCACATTCATTCATAATTTCATTTACTTTTGCACTGTTGTTTTCTCACTGTTTCGTTTGTTCTTTCTCACGATTTTAGAATGAGATTCAAAAATCTTGGATTAAAATCGCGAATATTTTACGATAAAATCGTAACGAAATCGTCCTTTTTTTTTTTTTCATTTTTCATTTTTTTTCCCGATATATTAAACTTCTTTCTAAATATTCTCGAAACATAACTAGTTAATAAAAGTTAATATTATTCTGCTCGCGACCGAGCAAGTTGAACATAAAATAAAGAAAAATAATAATATTAATAGAAGGTTCCATAATACAAGGTATTTCTCTCTCTCTCTCTTTTTTTCTATTCTTCGTGAAATTCACCGCATTCGTTGAATCGCTTCATCAAGAATAAAAACGACGCATACTTTAAAAGCTCTCATTCTGCCATTTCACCAGTTATCCTCTGTATTCAATTACGTTAACGAACGATCGCCGATCTCCGTTACAAGCGATCTTCCTCTCCCTCCAAAAAAAAAAATCGAATAACTCTCCCTCACGTCCGATTAAAATTTACTCATCGGATTTTCTCGCAATCTTTCCAACTCTTCTTGCATCCGGAATGTCATCGGGCAAAGTGTGGCGAATCGAATCACGTTCGAATTTTACGTAAGCTCGTACTATCATTCTTAAGTATTCATAAGTATTCGAACAGAAGGCGAATCTTTGAAAGTTTATAAGACTTTAAGAAGAATTAAAGATAAAAGAATTCTTTTCAATCATTAATATAAAATTTGTCTAGTAATAAATAAGAGTAAGGAATTTTTAAGAAAACGGATTATATTTTAGGTTCAAATTCAATTAGATATTGGTCGTGGTGGCGCTAGTGTCGAAATAGTATTTGTAGACAATTACAAGGTACAAATAACCAACTTTTTCGACTTTTAATATCTATTTTTTTTTCTTCATTTCTTTACTATAAATTCGAAATCTCTTTTTTAATCCACAGTTCGACAAATGCTAGTGTTCAACTCACTTTTCAATTCGTTTCGTTCGATTCGATTTAAAGTCATCGGGACAAAGAATAGGCATCTTACAATTATATTGTATATTAATCGATAATAATTCAAATCGATCAATGGGAACGATCATGGGGGGACAAAACTTCATCCATATTTTTACTACACAATTTCCAAGCGTAGGCTTGCGTTTCTCTATTAATCAAAGCGTAATCGAGGTCCCGGATTGAGCTGAAACTTTTGCCAGGCCAATCCAGGGTTAGTCGATAAATCAAAAAAAAAAAAAAAAAAAAAAAAAAAAAAAAAAAAAAAAAAAAAAAGAAAAAAAGAAAAAAAAATCGAATATTTCGTCTATCGCGGGGAATTGCTTTACAGGCCACAGGAGAGGGAACCGGTGATAAATTGAATAGATAAATTGAAATTAGTTGCGATTATCGATCCAATTTTCTAGCATTGCTCACTGGTGTATAAGTTACGCTCGTTTTATGCCGTGATATTAATTGAGGAGCTTCCTGGAAATAGAGTCTACGGGATAAAAAATGAATCCAGTGAATATATATATATATATATATTAAAACATATATGATAATGAAAGGTAAATGATAAAGGCTGTACCGATGTATTAATAATTATAATAATAACATGGACACTAATTAAATATAAAACTAACTAAATGATATGCATAATATCACGCATGTACGCGATCTTAATTAAGATAAACCAATGAAAATGTATGGATATGGTTAAATCATGTTTCAATTTTCAAATGAAAATTAAAATTAATTTTCCGAAATATACGTTTATTCGCCGTTCCCATTCGTCTGTCATCCGGGACAATTTTTGTAATTTTTCTCACGGGTTTGTTCAATTGTTAAAAGTGTTAAATATAACGTGGCAAAAAAAAAAAAAAAAGAAAAAAAAAGGATACTGACTCTCTTTTCCACAGAAAAATTGCTCAATTAAAATCCAGGCCAGTATCCTCGTATCGGAGAAAAATATTCTCTCGCGACATAACTCGGCTTCGCTTCCCACGATCCTCGTTTGATCTTAGGCGACGAGTCATTTTCCTTCTAGGTATATAACTGCCGCTAAAACTATTCCGTTACAGGATTTAAGGGATCAAAGGTAGAGGAAAAAGGGAATGGGATATGAGTTATATTTCGAAACGTGCAACATCTTTCTCCCGAGCTTACGTATTCCGTCTGTGAATCAAGGAAAATTCGGCAAAACAAGTATCCGTGTACGTTTCGTTGCCGCACGCGCTTTCTATGTAATTTTAAACGTGCTGAAAATAAAATCCCCGTATACATATATCCATTACGTCTCCATAATTAAACTTGAGGCACGATAATCTTTTTACGAAAACATTCGTGGGGGGAGCCTCGCAAATTTTTTAACGAAACAAATTTCATCGTTATTCGATTCGATTTACCCAGGGACCTCTTCGACTTTCAAATCCGTTTCACGATATACGTATGAGTATTCTCTTATATCCCTGTTTTTATTTTAATAAAATACATGGAAAAAATGTATGTTTAGACAAAAGTTGCATAAATGATTAAAGATTGTATCATTTTGAATTTCTTCGCGATACTTTCATGTCGTACAACTTATATACGAAGATTTCTTCGTACGTGAAAATAACATAGATATCAAAGATGGTCAAAAGTTTATCCCTCCATCCATGGTATATTTATTTACCAAAGAGAGGCAAACACAAACAAAGCTTAGTAAATATTACACACACACATATATATATACATCTGAAACCCAAACTCTCAACCCCTGTACCATCAATGTTCACCCCATGAATCAGAGACCGAGACTAACCCTGCTCCTGTAAAACTTTTACCCACCTATCCTCGGCTTGCCTCGTAAAATGCGAACGTCGATAAATTTCTACGAGGTTGTTAAAAAAAAAAGAAAAATCCAATAAAGACAATCACGATGAAGGCGCGATACTCACAGTCTCGAAGTGAAAACGAGAGTGGAATTTCTGTTCCCGCGATTCCCTGTTAAACGCGCGCCACGCTTCGAGTCGTAAAACGAGGGAGGACGTGAACGGAGAGGGAAGGGAGGAGGAGAAAGGAAGAGGGAAAGAAAGAAGGGAGGAGAGGGGGGAGCGAAATTAGCCGGCACATCTGTCGATGGGATCGCGAGAATCAGGGTCTTCTCCCCCGGCGATGACGTGGAACGAGCAAAATATCGTGCAATCGGCGTATAATCTGTTTAAGTTTGCTCATTTGACACGCGTGACTAACCGCGGGTCGTGTTTCACGTGGGTCCCATGGGGGAAAGGACAGGAATCCTTTATGACAGCGACAGATGCGTCCACTAAGGATCATCCCTTAAGTACACAGGATCTCATCTTGCATGTTTTATTCGACCGGGGTGTTATTCGCGATAAACCCCCCCTCTTCTCGCGTAATCTGATCTACTAGTTGTTCTTGGGACTGGATATTGGGTAATTTTTGACAATATTTATAGTGTAATTACAATGATTTATCATTGATGATTAATTATATAAATTCCTTTTTTTCTAATGCGATATTTAATGTAATTGAGAATCACAGTGGAAATTATTTTAAGGAGTTGTTCTTGAGTAATTGAATATTGAGTAATTTTGGACAATATTTATAGTGTAATTATAATGATTTATAATTGGAATTGATCGTCAATGCGTTGGGGTTATCGATTAATTATAAAAATTCCTTTTTTCCGAATGCGATATTTAATGTAATTGAGAATCACAGTGGAAATTATTCTAAGGAGTTGTTCTTGGTATTGAATATTGAGTAATTTTGAACAATATTTATAATGTAATTATAATGATTTATAATTGGAATTGATCGTCAATGCGTTGGGGTTATCGATTAATTATAAAAATTCCTTTTTTCCGAATGCGATATTTAATGTAATTGAGAATCACAGTGGAAATTATTTTAAGGAGTTGTTCTTGGTATTGAATATTGAGTAATTTTGAACAATATTTATAATGTAATTATAATGATTTATAATTGGAATTGATCGTCAATGCGTTGGGGTTATCGATTAATTATAAAAATTCCTTTTTTCCTAATGCGATATTTAATGTAATTGAGAATCACAGTGGAAATTATTTTAAGGAGTTGTTCTTGGTATTGAATATTGAGTAATTTTGGACAATATTTATAATGTAATTATAATGATTTATAATTGGAATTGATCGTCAATGCGTTGGGATTATCGATTAATTATAAAAATTCCTTTTTTTCTAATGCGATATTTAATGTAATTGAAAATCACAGCAACACGTGGAAATTATTTTAAAGAGTATTTTAAAGAGCATTTAGACAGAATTTCTTTATATTCTTCTAGATTTGAATATTGGGTTAGTTTTAATTTAATAATTAATACATTGAACTAATAACTTATAATATGAAAGTTTAATTATACTTTTCAACTTTATATATATCAAGTTGAATTTTAAATTTTAATTTTCTTCTTCAGATCGGATTAATTAACCATTGATATTTCTTTTTTAACCGCGGGCGTCGATCAAATTAAATTGAAATGTTTTTCTCCCCAACTTTCGACGTCGCTTTCTTGCAAAATCACCGGTCCAAATCCGGGCAAAGAATTATACAGCGTGGTGCGGCCGCGGGTTAACGACTTAAGTTAACCCTAAATAAAAATAGGAACAGCTTATTCGGATTTAGCGAGCAGCTATGCCTTCCACATTGACCCCTATTTACATTTAAATGTAAATGGCGGTTGCCCGCGGTATTTTAAAGGGAATCCTGGGGGGAAGGGCGCGCTGACTCATCGAACGTTCTAAATCTTCCCCGCGACACCCCTCCCACCTATCCCCCTCCATCCGTGAAACATGTTAATTTTTTATTTTTTTTTTTTTTATTTGTTCCGCCGAGGCGTAAGTTCGCCAAAGCCTATCGATTTACCATCCCTGTGTCCACCGGTCGAGCGCACCAATTTTCATTAATCCCACGATCATGCGCGTTCCAGTGATCGTGACTTCGTCCCCCGCAACCATATTCAACTTTCTATCACTATATTCATCATTCATCAACGATTTCACAAAAAGTATAACAAGTATATCAAGTGAAATAATAGAAATTTGCGAAGCGTTGCTCGAGCGCGAAATCGAGACCGTCGATCGATAACTCATCCTCGATTAATTAAATTTCTACGCTCTCTTCTTTCGTAATAATTAGATAATTAGATTATTCTATATATCGAAATCCTTCTCCTATCCAATGAAAAATGACATTGTGAGTGAAACGGGAATACGAAATCAAAGAGGAAATAACGGATAATTCTCCGGGATAAGCATCGCGTCACGAAACCGCGACTGAGCCGTTTCAGAGATTATCATTCGCGATAAACGAGGCCGGCCGAAAAGGGAAAATATAAAAGGTGAGATGAAGGAGATGGAGGGCAGCTTTAAAATCTCTCACCCGGGTATATAACACGAATATAACCATTACGGTCCAGAAGAGAAATCAGAGGGAGCCAAGAAGGTAGCCCGGCCTTTGTATACACACGGCCAACTTGCCGACCCACCGGTGAAACGTATTACTGTAATTTTACATGCAAAAGTTATTACCTAAAATTGTCTGAAAATTGCTCGCCAGGTTCCATATATAGTTCGGGTTATATTCCATTTCTGGTTGGATTTTCATCCTGTCCAACCTCCTCTTTTTCCTCCTCCTTCTCCTCTTGCCTCCTCCCCTCCTTCTAAACTAAACCGACATCTGCCACGATTCGTCGCTCGGTTCGTGACATTCGCGAGAAATAGATACATCTTTCTCGTTACCGAGTCGCGAGAATTGGAATGACTTCGCCTCCCAAAACATTTATTTATGTATGTATGTATGTGTATATATATATATACACATACATAGCAGTCTTGTTCGGTTAACCGTCGCACTTTCTGCCCGCTTAACAGATATACAGTTATTCCTGGAATTGGAATTGGAACTCGAAAGAACACGCAACAGTTTTTTCTGTCTCACCGATAGAAAATCTCTTTCGACTTACGTCTCACTTTTTTTAAAAATTCTTCGCGTCGAAGAAACAGTGTTGATGATTCTTCCAACACTTGGATAATTGCCATTTATTTGAACATTATTGTACGCGTATATTTATTTACTGAAAGTTAAGAAACAAATGTATTCGAATTTATTTGTTTGCGAATTTATTTATATTTTTTATTTTTTATTTTTTTTTTTTTTTTTTGAAATTGATAAGTTGGAACTAGAGATAAAATAAGGAAGATAAGAAAAAGTCCATTAATGAACGACAAGGTGAAGAGAAAATATAAAGAATATTGGCAATAAATACATGACTCTAATATTTTTCCTCGACTTGAGAAAAGGGATGCGTGAGACTATAATGAACAGTCCATAACAGTTTGCAAACTATGTTCATTGGCACTTGCGAACAGAGGGCACCCGTGCAGTAAATTGATCAGTTGTTTGCAAATTGTTGGCAATAATGTAAACGTAGCTTTATCAATTTAGGAGAATTAGATACGTTACATATTATGATATATATATAAATAGTGGGAATTAATTAATCGAATCGCGATAAACAAATAGAACAACGACGAATAAATGTAACTTTTCGAAGATCTTTAATGAAATTCTTATTTATTAAATTTCACTTTCGCAATATCAAATTTTTATAATCGTAGAAAAATGTTATCGAATCTATAGATCTGATTGATTAATCAAGACAATTTTTTAATATATCATCATCAATAATATTGTAAAAATTTTATTTAATTGGTTTGTTAAGAAAATTACCTAATCTAATCTAATCTAACTTAAATTGAATCAAAAATAAATAACGATTGAAATCAACGATCGAGTAAATTTTTATCTGCCGATTTAATAATTTGGCCAAACTTAACGAACAATTAACATATCATCAAATAAAACTTTTGCAATCACAAACTATTCAAGAATGATTTATTTCTTTTTTTCTCTAAATAATTACTTTAATCGATTATAATAACAGCCACCATAGACAATCCTTTATAAACAATTTCCTGATCGAGAAAAACTATTGAAAAATATTTATATACATATATGTATCTCAGGACGAATGCACGCGCAAATTTTTTTTTATCGACGCATCAACCGACCGATACGTTGTGCCACGGATATCTTTCTGGATTCGCGTTCCATTCATTTGTTGTCGATTCATCAGAAATCACCGTTTCGAAAACGTGGATACGTTTCGAAAACGTACACATATGTATACATACATACACATATATAAAAAATAAAAAAGAGTTATCGAACGCGAAAAATCGGGTCGAATTGGAAATTCTTTCCTTCCTTTCTCCCCTTTTCCTTCCCTCTCTCCCTTTCTCCAAGTGACCTCCTGAGAGAAAGCAGCAGATGGCGTGACGAATATCGCGTTCGACTGGTAATTACCAGGTGGAGGGTATACCATGGGTAATCAAACGGACGTTGCTGTTCCCAGCGGAAAAGCGAGTGCTCCGTGCCACCCTACGTGTACACCCTGTCTTGAAACCGGCCGAGTACTGACTTATCCGCTAAACGTATCGGACTCGCGTCTTTCGGGAAACCCGATCGGGCGTGACTTTATTCCGCATTGATTTTGACGTTCGTTCGTATTCCATCGATCGAGGAGCATCGTGTTTTTCGAGAGAATTCATCGAGTTTGAGTGAAAGAAAGAGAGAGAGAGAGAGATAGGGGTGAGAAAATATTTTTTCCTCTCTTTGAGGGAATTTAGATGTTCGTTCCTTTCTCTTCTTTTTCATTCGTTTTAATTTCTTCTCTTCTTCTTCTTCCTCACGCGAGAAAGGAAAATTTGAAAATATTTGCGAGTTTGTAACAATTTTAATTTGAAAGTTTTATATTTAATAAAAGTCCGGTGTATATACAGGATCGGATAAAGAAATCCGATATAACGAGCAAATTCTCGAAAAAAAAAAAGCAGGGAAAATGGGATTTGTCGCTTAGAGTGTGTTCGATATTAGATTCAAAGAGTGAATTATCGAGGGGCGGGGTCCGAGGTTTCTTTGACGGGGACGGGAGATGAATAAATGGCGAGAAAATCCGAGAAGATTCGTTTCCATATCTGTCGGACGCAAACAGGGAAACAAAAACGTTTATTAAGATCGGCGTTCAAGAAATAGGATCGTTTCGATTATCGTCGATAAGCTCGTTACTCTTTTAATCAAATTTCTTCTTTTTTTTTTCTTCCTCTTCTTCTTCTTTCCAAAAATATTCATCGAGCTTTTCGCGTATGAAAAATTATCACTGAAACCGACTCGCCGCGTTTCCCTCCTCTCGACAATTTTTCGAATCGACGAAAAATCGAGAGATTCGATTGCAGCACAATTACACGCAATTATATTGGAAAATAGAATTTGACGTGACGTCAATGGGGCGGGGCGATCTTTTGTTCAATCGGCGAAAATGAATCGAGAGAAAGAGAGGGGGGGGGAAACAGGAAACAAAGGTCCTCGTTAGATAGTAGCAGATTTTTATTCGCATGATTGGAAAGAAGGTGAACAATCAAGGCGTAAAAGATTCAATTTCCGATCCGAGGACGTCACAGAGAGACAACGCTACCGCTACTTTACCGCCCCTTTTTTAACGAGCAAGTTTCATTTTGCTCGTCACGTCGTAAAATAATTAGCCGTGTAGCGAACCGGCTACGAAATAATTTTCAATATTTTACCGATGACAATGCCGGCCGCGGACGGCCTATCGTAATTAAAACGCGGTTTCACACCGCGGACCTTTCTCGTTTCGCGTTCGCACTCGTCAGTTTGATTTCATTGTCCACCCTTGTCGACCCGTTAATTTTCAATCTCGTTTCGGA
>NW_006263311.1:232459-237157 GCF_000469605.1 Apis dorsata | reverse complement strand
TTTTTTTTTTTTTTTTTTTTTTTTTTTTTTTATGCTTTTGTCCGTTGAAGCTTACACTGAGGTTACGTGCGTATTATAAATTTCCCACCAAAGTCTACTTAACGATATCGCCCGCGTTAATAACGTTGGTCGCTTTTTATTTTCTTCCGTTGAAAATTCTGTCGTCGAATGCATTAAGGAAGAAAGAATAATTATATTAATTCGCGTTATAAGTCGGCTTGAAAGGGAAAAAATTTTAACGGTGTTGCGCGATGCGTTTCAAGGAAATTAATCGTGATTAAAATTTTTATTTGACGGGGGATGGAAGGAAATTTCATATGCGCATAATAATTTAATTCGCGTGCTAATTCTCTCTTAACGCGGCCATCTTATTTCGTTCCCGTGGAAAATTTATTTGCTGCCGCACAGAGAAACAACTTTAAGACACTTTTTAATACCGTCAATCCGTCAATCGTAAACCAACGAAACATGTAACGTGTACTGGAAATGGCAATAAACTAGCTCGAAGATATCGCGTTATCAAATTTTTTTATTTGTTCAAACGTGATTCTTTTTTTCTCTTTATTTATTTTTTTCTTTTTTTTTTAATCATCCAGTTTTATTACCATGTTACTCGTATCAAAACGAACGAAAGTCACGTGAGGGTAATATACATAAAAATTTCTAGATCCACGAAATGCTTTTTATTCCCGACAAAATTACCATTTTTCCTCCCCCTCTCTTCTTCTCCTCTTTTTTTACAATTTCGTTTATATTCTATGAATTAACCAGCGAATTTATTTCCCGCGTTTATTCAATCTCTCTCTCTCTCTCTTTCTCTCTTTTTTTTGTTACGAGTATTTCACGAAAGATTACGCGATTCTAATACAATTATATTCAATTGAATGGGCAGTGGGGCCATTTCGGTGTTAAGTGATATAAATCCTGATATAAAGCCCACTTAACAGCCAAGATTACGTTTAATACAAAGGATAAGAATCATCATACATGTATATATGAATAAAACTCGCACAATAAAGTAAGGAGAAATCGCGGGAACGGAGGTAATAATGGAGGCAGTGTCACGTTAACGAGCTTACCTCTCTCGTCTTTGAATAATTAAACTTTTTCTTTCGCTCGTGGAAGAACGAAGAAGAAGCAGAACTGGCCACTCGTTGCACTCGTCCGCCATCTGCCTTTATCGTAGGTTACGTTATTTATTTTATCCGGATTAAATTGAATTGAACGCCGAATAAAAATATAATATACATTCTCTCGAGCATTTCTTCCATTCATTCTCTCTTTCTTTTCTTTTTTTTTTTTTTTTTTAAATTGCCATTTAACGTTTAATTTTATAATTCATTTCCTTTTTTTTTTTTTTTTTCCCCCCCTTTTTTCCCTTTTTTTTTTTTTTTTTCCCCCCCTTTTTTCCCTTTTTTTTTTTTTTTTTCCCCCCCTTTTTTCCCTTTTTTTTTTTTTTTTTTTTTTAAATTGCCATTTAACGTTTAATTTTATCATTCATTTCATTTTTTTTTTTCTTCACGCACTTTTATTCACTTATTTATTTTTCTCTCTCTCCGATTTCATGTTGCATTATCATCCTTCTTGTCTTTTTTTTTTCTTTCTTTCCTTTATACTCTTCTTTCACCTCCGTCGTGTTCGCCTCTGCTAGAATTACTACACGATTTTTATTGCCATTATCTTTTGTTTCCAGGGAACAAAGGGTCCGCAGTTCGTTAGGTGGACGCAACTTTCTTCTAATTATCAAAGAGCAGCCGAGAAGAAACATCGAGCTGGGTGGAGTCGGTATCGCGACAGATGCAATTACAGTTAGTTACGGGAACTAATCCACTACGACTGCTTGTACTTCATCATCGGGGCTTTGCAATGTAATTTAAGTTTGATTGTCAAACCTGGCCGTTGATCTCTTTCTCTCGGGAGAGGCAAAAAAAAAAAAAAAAAAAACGTGACGGATTTGATTGTAGAAAATTGCTGTAAAACACGATTTTACTGCAAACGGAAATAATTACGCGGCCATTTCGTCGGATTAGCCGCGATGTGCCGTTCGACAGAATATTTTTTTTTTTTTTCCTCTCTTTGATTCCGAAAAATTCGACGTTCGATGGACTTATAAGAATAGCAAAATAACAACGATTAAAAACAATCATAATCTAAAATATTTAACGAGACAAGCGTGAATTTATTCCTCGAGATAGATCGGATGCGCGATTAAAACCAAAGAACTCTCGAAATCGAAAGATCCTCTCCCCGATAAGAAATCTACTTTCATCCAAGTTTTTTTCTAAAATATTTACATTACAAAGGATTAAAATAAATTTTAATCATCAATGATAAAAATTTCTCTTCATCCGATTATTGCTCGTAAACTAAGGGAAAAAAGGAATTTTTTCCTTATGAAATTTATGCACGAAGTATTCAATAGTCGGAAGCTTATCTAAACCGACAGGAAATAATTTATTCGGGAAATGAAGCGTCCGTATTATATTGCCAGATGCAGCATATTGCTGCATACACGATAGTTATGGGATATGTAATTAACTTTAAACACGTGTAGTTGTGTCGTGACACGGTCGATGTGTTTATAATAATAAATGAGTTAATGCGAAAATATAGTAGAACGTAACGGCCCGTTTCGAAATCAATGCACGGTAACAATTTAATAAATTAATATTGCGAACGAGCGATTCGCGATTTAAATTCGAAACTTGCAACGTAACGTTCGAACGTAATCCCTTAACCTTCTTCGTTTCTTCCCCTCCTCCTCATTGACACGTATCTATGGAATGGAACGTCAATTTTTTATATTCTTCTTCTTTTTATAGTACATGTAATACACAGGATATGCACAGTGGAGGAGGAGTGTTATAAAGTATAAAATGTAACGAGGAGTTGAGATCCAAAAAACGTGTAATTTAAAAGAATATTTATCAAAGGCTATTTATTTATTGGCTACATTGGTAAAAGTATTTAAATATTCTAAAAGAGAATTTGTTACTCGAGAACCGCTAAAAATCGAAAATATATTTTGCAGTTACAATATAACGCAATAGATTTTATATTATAATACACCCTATTCCCACAATTATCAAATAAGAAATATTTTCCCAGAAATAAACTGGTATTTGTAAATTTCTAATTTACTCTAGAATTCGATTAAACCCGATTAAAATTAAGAAAATTTTGAACCGCTATATAACTTCAAAGATAGTGTGATTTCCAATGGAACGAGTGAGCGATCGTTAAAAGCGCCGAACCTTTCCTCTCCGCTTTTCGATTCGACGATTCCCGATATATCGCCGCGTAAACAAAAAGTTAATTTTTAATGGGCTCACCATCTCCACACTTGCTCGCCCCCGTTCCCCGATCTACCTCAAACTTCAGGCAAATGACGCGATTCCCGGAAAAAGCTTACGCATTTCGCAGGAAAAATATCTGGGTCACCGGATCGCATCATTCGTAATTACCGTTTTAAGCTCCACAGATGCTTTTCAATTCTTATATCTCGACAACCGATCGAGATATCGGGATAAAATAAAAAAAAAAAAAAAAAAAAAAGAGGGACTCGAATGACGTGGATTCTTCCATTTTCTCGAGTAGATATTTTTTTTTTATGACGTAATTTTCAGTTCTTTGTGTCGGTGTTTTGCACCGTTGCAAAAGTTTCATTCGTGACTTTGCGTTGATATATATTTAATATTAATTAACATTTATTATTTCATCAATTGTTGTTATTAATACGCAATATAAACGTTATTTTCAATGCAGTATCGTTTCCAATACTGCATTCAACTTTCATTATTTTCTATCGATTACAATTAATATCGTAGATATATGCAATTAATAATTCAAAAAGTATAATTTTATTTTCGTTACAAGGGAGAAACTCACCCCGCGATTTCACAAAATCTGGTTTACTCGTATACTTGAGTGTATCGTTTCGCACTTCCGATACATCCAGGCCAGGTTAATTGATTTAAATTTGCATCCATATTCGAATGCACTCCCGAGTAGTAGAACCAAACGTTCTACTCCCTTCTATATTCGACCCAATTCGAAAGTTGATCCGACGGTCGGATATTATCAGATATACAGAGAGAGCTCGGCCACGTCTCCTCCACTTTTCCATTAAACAGGATTTCCAGGATGTGCCAGGTGTATACGTCCGAAAGATTACAACGCTATTAATACGAAGTAATTTTTATCCGTGTCGACGCTCCATGATGATGCGACGAGTTAGAAACAAAGGAACGTACGCCACGTTTGATTTTATTGCGTACCCTTTCGTGCGTAACAAACGTTACACTTATTCAAAGCAAACATATTATTAAATATAAAATCGTCGAATTTTCCACGAACCATTGATACGACCATTCGTGACTGAGCATCGTGAAATAAAACGAAGAGAACAAGAGTCACGATCATTTTAGAAGAAAAATGTGTCGTAACATGTTTTAAGGGGAAATTTATTTATCCACGATATGAAATTTCGATCGATTTTCCGAAAATGTTGTGTATGCAAATGTAACTCGCTATTCTTTATTGCTATCTTTATTGCTATTCTTTATTGCTGCTATCTTTGTCTCGAATGCAAAATATATATATATACGATATCGAATTGTTTCGAGAGAAAGTGTATACATGGATGATACGTATCTACGGTTTCAGAAAGGTAACGCGGCATCTGTGTCCAATTACACG
>NW_006263311.1:230569-232447 GCF_000469605.1 Apis dorsata | reverse complement strand
AAAAAAAAAAAAAAAAAAAAAAAAAAGGAAAGAAAAAACTCGGTGACCTATTAGGAATAACGTAATTCCGTACCCGACAGTGGTTTGCCCGGGTAAATGGGAAAATATGACGTATCAGTGTCCCTGTGTAATTCCTATGATCCTTGAATTACCGAGATATTTTTCCATCTTCTCTCGCGAATAGAGTATCAGAAGGATTTGAAATAGGCAACAAATTTTAGACCTCGGCCGGATCATTCGGCCGCATATATATATATATATATGTACATAGCGTAATCCCTATAGCCGTGTATTACATTTTTTGCAAAAAATCTACATTTGATATCGGGAAATGGAATATTCTACTCGAATCCCGATGGAAAATATTATAAAATGGATTCGAGAAAAATTATTTCGAGAGAGCCTCTCTTCGAAATTATCCTCTTAAACATCGAGTTGCCGTCGAAAGAGAGCAACGCGCGTGTTTTCGTTTCTTTTTTTTTTTTTTTTTCGAAATGTTAAATTTTAAAAGAATAAAAACATGTGTACACAACGGGGGGAAAGGGAGAGAATCGTTTGAGAAAAAATTTCAATATCGTTCAACGTCATCGTTAAGTCCAAGGTAATTTTTCACAGATATGAAAAAGGGAAGAAGAGAATCGAGAAGAGAATCGTCCGTCATTATTGGCTGACTCGAGGATCGCGAAGAAATCGAATTTTTTTTTATAACGAAAACGACACGTTTTCGCGCGAGGGAAAAAGAAAAGATACTCGAGAAGAAAATGAAAATCATTCCACTGCTCTTCTTTCCTTTTCCTTTCCTCTTTCTTTCTCTTTTTTCCCCTTTTTTTTATCCAACAAACAGATCCAGTCACTCGCGACGAGAGGGAGACATTTTTCCAATTCGGGAGGAACTCGAAACCTTTTCATCGATGAGATCCTTGAAGCATCCGTAGACAAAAGACGCGATAGTTTTCTTTTGAAACGGAACCACAATGGAAAACCACGGATAAATCGAGTCGCAATTAACAAAGTGATCACCAAATGCAAAGGGTGGCCGGGTTTCCGGTATGAGACCGGCCGCTCTATTACGGATCCCCTCTTCTAATCAAAGTAATTAATTATCTATCGTCCATTGTTCTCTTCCGCAATCACCGCGATCAGACATTGATCCCCGAACATTCACAGGAAATTACCATCCTTTGTAACCTTTGTAACCTCCTCTTCTCGTCGTCTCTTCTTTTCTCTCAGATAGAGGTGTTCGTCGACCTATCCGATCGACGTACGTTACATTAATTTAATTTGCCTCGTGCCCATATCGTCGATACGATTATCATATACGCGTAGAAAGAGAGAAAGAGACAACACGAAATCGACAATTAGTGAAGACCCAAGTGATTTCCACGTTGCGATTAATTCCATAATTGCGCGTATCATACATTAGAGAGGAATCGCTTGGGCGCGTTGACAATCACGAGTTGAAAAGCAAATCGATTCGACTTTCGTTTCGAAACCGTTCGTTACCGACCCTAATGGATATATTAATACTGTATGGAAGATGTACGAGGTGATTAACTAACAATTATTGGAGAGGATGCGCTTATGCGTTTATCGATGCGCGATCGATAAAGTGGCCAAGTGTTGATTGTTGATTTAAACGTTGTAAAAATGATGAACAGGGAAACGGTTTTACGGCGAGAACGAGAGGAACGAGATGATTGACGTCGTCGAAGGGATCTTTTTTTCGCGTTATGAAATATTTTTTTAAATAATGAAGGATATTGGAAAATTATACAATTATACAGACAAGGTATGCGCAAATAACTTTTGATAAATAATTTTTTTTTAATTGACCGTTACACGTTTATTATCATGGAGCGTGTTCCCGTTAAAATAGTT
>NW_006263311.1:226612-230381 GCF_000469605.1 Apis dorsata | reverse complement strand
TAAAATAGTTATCCTATCATCCTTTTTATTAAATTTTGAATTAAAAAAAAAAAAAAAAAGAAAAAATTTCCAATCCAATTTAATTAATTCCTTCCTAGTTTTCAATCAATTTTCAATTTTGTTTCCTCCATCTCAATTATCAGTTACATAGCTCTATAATAATTCTAGCAATAATAAAAGCAAACATGGGATGATTGGATAGAGAAGACGAAATTGTTGTTACGATATCTATGACATGGAACCAGAATAATAATAACCCCTAGCCAATTTAAAATTATTCTTTCGAACGAACGTTCGAAAAACCATGACGATCCCGATCGTTGGTCTTTTGCGTTGTTTTCGCCAAAAGCGGAAGCACACTTTCATTCGATTAATTAAATTCAAAGCGATAGTTGGCGATTAACCGATATTCCGTCGATTTCGATCGAAAGGCAACAACAAGAGCGGAAAAGCGAGGGACAAAAATTCACCGTGATCGATCGTTCTCGCAATGGCATAGACCGATCGGTCCTTGGTAATCTGCTCTTTGCCCATTGTACAGGGAACGCATCAGAGCTACGAACAATTCTATGTCCATCACCGTAACGCATTGCCTATATTTCGAAATAACCCGACCCGACCGATCGATGAAATCCAATTGCCAAAATTATATTTCCGGTTAACGAAGATGGATCGTTATTATTCGAAATCGTGGCCCTTGCCTGCGCTTTTTCTTTCCTTACTTTTCGTCAAACTTAATAACATCGATGCTGTTTATCTTAATCACAGGGATTAAAATATCGTCCATGCCCAATTTTACATTTTATGGGTAGTGAAGAGTTGGGGAAAAATACGAGAAGAGGATACTTAACAAGAAGATTATACGTTGCTTTCAGAATTCTTCTCTTGTCAAAAGCAAAGCTAAGGACGATAGCTTGAGATTTTACACCGAACCTATCATATTGCTATTATCATATTGCTAATAATGATGACGTTATTATGCTGAAAATATTGTAACAATGGAAATTGGTAGAGCGAAAAGATTTTCGTTGAATCTATGTGTTAGTCGATAACAAAATTAATTGGCGAAATTAGTGGAACATATATATATATAGACTTGAGATTTTAGGCTTTGTGGGGCATGCTGAGGTCGATGTTAATGGACAGTGAAATTGGTAGAGGGGATTTTAAGGCCTACTGTCGTAATCGTTGTAATCCGCGACCAACGTCGAAAACAATGCTGTGAACAGGAAAATTAGTCAAATGAAGGGATTTCAGGAACCCCAATGAATCTGGTGTTTTGTTTATACGCAGGCAATAACGACGTTAATGGCAAAGCTGTGCGCTTCGAAACCGGCGGTGCGAGAATTTGGAATTCTAGGCTTCTCACTAGGATCTATTATATTGGGAATTTATTCGCGAGTAATGTTGAGCAAAGCCGCTAGTGGAGTGGAAACTCGAGGAAGCTTCACTTTAGGACAGTGTTACGCGGGGCAGCACAGAGGACGAAGTTATGGGCAACAAAATTAATGAACTCGGGGGTTGAGACTTTAGGCCTTACTAAGCTTACTGTTACCCACAGCTGCCAACTGCTCCACTACCACAATTACTATCGTACCTAGCAACGAATTTGCTCAACAGCAGTTTGACCTTGAGTTTCCTAAACGGACAACTCTTTAATTTTCCCCTAAACGACCGATCTTCGAGTTTAGAGCAAAAATTTCGAGTTCCAAATTGCTCAACAGTTTGATCTTGAATTTCCTAAACAGACAACTCTTTAATTTTCTTTCAAACGATCGATTTTCGAGTGTAGAGCAAAAATTTCGAGTTCTAAATTGCTCAACAGCAGTTTGATCTTGAATTTCCTAAACGGACAACTCTTTAATTTTCCCCTAAACTTTCGATCGTAGAGCAAAAATTTCGAGTTCTAAATTGCTCAACAGCAGTTTGATCTTGAATTTCCTAAACGGACAACTCTTTAATTTTCTTCCAAACGATCGATTTTCGAGTGCAGAGCAAAAATTTCGAGTTCTAAATTGCTCAACAGCAGTTTGATCTTGAATTTCCTAAACAGACAACTCTTTAATTTTCTTTCAAACGATCGATTTTCGAGTGTAGAGCAAAAATTTCGAGTTCTAAATTGCTCAACAGCAGTTTGATCTTGAATTTCCTAAACAGACAGATCTTTAATTTTCCTCTAAACAACCGATCATCAAGTATAGAGCAAAAATTACAGCAGTTTGATCTTGAGTTTCCTAAACAGACAACTCTTTAATTTTCTGCCAAACGATCGATTTTCGAGTGTAGAGCAAAAATTTCGAGTTCCAAATTGCTCAACAGTAGTTTGATCTTGAATTTCCTAAACAGACAACTCTTTAATTTTCTTTCAAACGACCGATCGTCGAGTGTAGAGCAAAAATTTGTGTAGAATTCCAAATTGCTCAACAGTAGTTTGATCTTGAATTTCCTAAACAGACAACTCTTTAATTTTTCCCTAAACTTTCGATCATAAAGCAAAAATTACAGCAGTTTGATCTTGAGTTTCTTAAACAAACAACTCTTTAATTTTTTGCCAAACGATCGATTTTCGAGTGCAGAGCAAAAATTTCGAGTTCCAAATTGCTCAACAGCAGTTTGATATTGAATTTCCTAAACAGACAACTCTTTAATTTTCCCCTAAACTTTCGATCGTAGAGCAAAAATTTCAAGAAACGTTCCAAATTCGAAAGGATACGATACATTACGTAATAAAAATAAGATTGTTATTCCAGAAGAGATTCCAAAAAGAAAATCGTCCCCTTGGTTTTCATTCGAAAAGAAAAAAGAAGAAGACAACTTCTGTTTCCAATTGAAAGAAATATTGCGATTCACGGTAGAAAATTGTAATCCGAGGGAAGCACATCCTTCTAGCGATAATTATAGCGAGATTGCAGAGCATTTATCGATCATTACGAAAAACGAAATTGACCATTATCGAAAAAGCACGTCCCGTTTCGGATAAGCGGGATACGGTGTACGAAATGCTTCGATTAAAACTAGAACGTTACGTTACCGTCGCTCATTTAATCCTAGAGGGAAGACACGCGATGTATGCTGATATCGATATCAACGTTGATGGACAATTTCGCGTCACGTGAAAATAAAAACAATTAACGATCCTCTCCCTTCTTTTTTTTTTCCTTTTTTTGCAACGGAATCGTTGACCTTTCGTTCTTTTTCAAAAAAAAAAAAAGGAAATCCGTAAAACACTCGTTTTTTCCGTACGGTAAAATCGTCTCGTACAAAGAGAATCGTAATCCGCGAATCGTTACAAGGATTGAAACGAATTTCTTTCTGTTCAACAATTCAAAAAATCGCGAACGAGATCGAATAACGAAGGAAAGGACGAATACTCTTTCCGACGATTCACTCGCTTGACTCGGAAACAATAGCGAGGATGTAGCGAATCTCCCTCGATTATACGCGTATGTTTAAATTTCCAAAAGTTTTGCTTATTATTCGGCGAGGGAAAATTTTGCACGGAATCTTAGGATACACTCCGCTTTACCGATTTTCCGCGTAGAAACACAGCCCTCTTCCCTGCTATCCTTCTCCTAGAGTATCCTAGCCCGGGGCAGAATTTCGAAATTAAATTACAAAATCAACGTGGTGGTGGTGGTGGTGGTGATGGTCCCTATGCATCGATGTACACGGTGGTCCACGTTCTGCTAGATAATATAGTAATTTCATTGTTAAAACGGAAAACAAAGTTACGTAATTAGTTTCAATGTATGCCCGTATTACATAATGT
>NW_006263311.1:221036-226475 GCF_000469605.1 Apis dorsata | reverse complement strand
ATATATATATATATATATACATATGCTCGCGCTTTATAACGAATATAACACGTACAGAGTGGCGTTGGTTATAATTGTTAGGTGGCTCGTGTGTATCGCTATACCTATTTAATCCCGTTTCGAGCAAAGTATCTCGTTGTTATCAAATTAATTCCTATCGATTTATGCTATAATTATTATGTAAATTACATTAACGCGTTTTCAATAAATCCTAGATAGATTTAACATTGTCGTCGTACGTGTATCTCGTGTTTCATGGCGTGACAGAAAAATCGGTCGAGGATATATTTGGATAATATTTTCGCGGTGTAATTATCATATAAATCGAGCCGATAAATTCCAGGTATCCGGGGAACGATCAGTCCGTGTAATATCTCACCTATATTCAATGCGAATAAATTTTTTATCTCGTCGTTTTAATTGAAAAAGAAAAAAAACAGAAGACAATTGAAAGAATCGAGAAGAAATTTAGAATGAAATACTTGGAAAAAATACTTCGGCGAAGGATAAATAACGCGTGGATTATTTTCTCTAACTCGTGTTAAATAATCGAGAAGGAGGAAGAACGTACCTTCGCTTCCCCTTTGTCGCTTAAACGCGTAAGATCTCCCCTCAAAAAAAGGAATAGATAACGGTCCTTTGCACGAGGCAGATCGAAGTTACGCGCACTTTTTCGCGTCGTTCACCGCAATGACGGTAACACGTTGCAGTACTCTCAATGGCAAGTTTTCGGTTCCACTCGTGTGTCACGTATATCACCAGTTTCCTCGTCGTGCATAGAGACGACGTGCGAGCGTGTCACACGGGACAGAGAGAGAAAAAAAAAGAAAAAAAAAAAAAAAACAAAAACTAGAAAATTCTCACCCTCGGTCCACTCTCTCGACGCACTTCGATTCCTCCCGATCACTTCGATCCTCTCTATCGACACCGATCCCTATCGCACCTCGTTCACCAAGTTCACCAAAAGAGAACGAATTCCCTTAGTTCTCGATCCACGTCCCACTCCAAAGTCCTCGATCTATCCACCACCGTTCTCATCTTGACATAATACCCGTCCTGATATAAACTTTCGACGACTTTCACGGGGATCACTTTCTGTACGTAACTCTCGCAAAGCGTGAATATCCAAGGGAGCGTGTATACAACCCTTGACTACAATCCTCCCTATTACGTAAACGAAGACTTTTCCATTAATAATGTTCGTGCACTGTGAGGCGAAACTTTGGAAAACGCGGTAAAAAGGGAAAAGAAAGCGCGGAAGATGAATCCCGCCGCGGTGTATCGCGTAGAGAGGAATGCACATACACACACGCACATACACACACGCGCGCACTCACTATATATATATATCTCTCTCTCTCGACGCGTCGATGTATGCGCGTGGAAAGCGAGGAATACACGAGGAAAGGGGGTAGAGAGAGAGAGAGAGAGGACGAAGAGAGAGCGTACGTACGTACGTACGTACGTACGGAGCGTAATACGCGGCAAAACTGGTCGAGCGATCGCGATGCGCAAGCGACGCGTCGCGTCGTGTTGTTGGCAAGCGACTAACCCCCTGGCGGCCGCCTGCACCCCCGGACGCCGCGCATGCCCCCTACCTTAAACAACTCGTCCACCCCTGTTCTCAGTGCCGCCCCAAAACCACCGGTGACTTCATCTTTTTTGACAAGAAGCCTGTAAACCTCCCCCCCTTCCTCCGACTTCCCATCTTCTCTTCTTCTTCTTCTTCTCTCTCTTTCTCTCTTTTTCCCCTCCTTTTTAATTCAACGTTATTCCGATAAAATTACGATCCTACATGTTGATATCGGTATTTATTCCCTTTCGTTCGTTCTTTTTTTGTTGTTTTTTTTTTTTTTGTTTGTTTCTCTTCTTCTTCTTTAATTCTACGTACGTGTCGTTATTTGGATAGGATTATGATTCTGTATCTTGTCTTTTTCTCTCGTTGTTATTGATATTTATTTATTTTCTCCTTTTTTCTTCTTCTTTGTTTCTCTTTCTATTTCGCCCGGATTTTTATCTTCTTTTCTCTCTTTTTTTCCCCTCCCTCCACGTAATTTCGATAAAATTACGATTCTAGATGTTGATATCGATATTTATTCCCTTTCGTTCGTTCTTTTTTTGTTGTCTTTTTTTTTTGTTTCTCTTCTCCTTCTTTAATTCTACGTAGGTATGTCGTTATTTGGATAAGATTATGATTCTGATGTATCCTCTTTTTCTCTCTCTCGTTGTTATCGATATTTATTTCTAGCCCTCTTCCTTTTCTCTTCTTCTTTGTTTCTCTTTCTATTTCATCCGGATTTTTATCTTCTTTTCTTTCTTTTTTTTCCCCTCCCTCCGCGTAATTTCGATAAAATTACGATTCTAAATATCGTTGTTATCGATATTTATTTCTAGCCCTCCTTCTTTTCTCTTCTTCTTTGTTTCTCTTTCTATTTCGCCCGAATCTTTATCTTCTTTTCTCCCTTCTCCTCTCCCCTCCATGTTATTTCGATAAAATTACGATTCTAGATATTGATATAGATATTTACGTCTTTCTTCTATTCTTTCCTTTTTTCTTCCTTATCTCGTTCTTTTTCTTTTCTTCTTCGCCTCGGAGCTTTATCTTTCCCTTTTCTCTATTTCAATTCAACGCGTCATCTCGATAAAATCACGACTCTAGATCTTGATTCAGATCTTCCTATTTACTTCCAATCCTCCTTCCCTTCCCTTTCTTCTTTTTCTTTTTTAATTTAATAATTTTCTTTTACTTTTTTCTCTCTCTCCCTCTCTCTTTCTCCCTCATTAAAATTAATTTAATCGAAGCATTTCAACTCTTTAGATGAATCGTAATCCAAAACGAAATATCACTCGTCCACTCTAAAAAAATATTATATTTTTTCCCCCCTATTATTAAAGAAGAGTAATAGTCTCAAATCTAAACAAAATGTCAAAGAAATAGTCGATTCGGTAATCTTATGATCTCTTTGACGTTGAAAGCCGTAGTTCGAGACGACAGAAATGGGCAGCAATCGTGGACGAGGACGTGGAGCGTTACACGATTTCTTCAACAGGTACAAATGACGACGACGTTATCCAGGAACATATTGCACTTTTTCATTCCTCTGTACAGCACACACACACATACACACACACACACACACACATACACATCCGCGTTACAAATTATTCTTTCACTTCTTTTTCAACCGCGACGTTTTCAAATATCCGGGACAAACGTTGCTGCTCGCTTGTAACAAACCATGCATAAGCGTTTACACGAACGATGGGGTGGGGGAGAAGAGGGAGGAGAGGAAGGGAGGAAAAAAGGAAACGTTACAAATAGATTTCTTGCGCGAATCGAGCGAATCCTTTCAATTCGCGTTTCCGTGTTTCCTGGTGCGACAAATGCGGAGGAGGGTCGGTCGCGTTGTAAATTACGCGCTAACGTAATCTCGAAAGAAAAGAGTTTTGCGAGGGACAATGGTTTTATCGTGTAAATCGTCACGAGAAAAAAACGTTTCTCCGCAGTTTGATAGAGAAGGAACGGCTCATGGAGTTTTCTGATGTTCTCGTGACGACGAAGTTGCAAAATAATGACGAACAATATGAGCAACGTTCACTCGTCCCTATGAGATATGGATTAATTACGTATAAATATGGATAATTGGAAAATTTACGATGATGATAAATAATTCATTAACTCCGTTATGAACATCGTGAACACCTGCTGCGCGAAATATGGTGATCTGGACGATTAGGAAAACCATGATTAACTCTTTAGGATTAATCGAACGTTCGTATTATTTGGAAAATTTTGAAAAAAGAAAAAAAGAAAGAAAAATTTTTGTTTCACTGGGAAAACTCGAATCGTCATGCAAATACGGATGAAAAATAAATAATTCGAATAAAAAATTAATTAAATCGGTCGTTGGGTTACGAAACGAGAAATAAATAAATTTAATTTTAAAACGTAAAAATTATTATCGTATGGAATATGTAAATCGATTAAAGTTGAAAAAAATTCTTCGTTCGATATTCCGATGATAGGTTCAGGTTTTTTTCTTTTCGCCTTCAATCGTTTTGGAATGGAACGGGTTGTAAGATTGTTTGAAAATACGGATTTTTATAAAAAAAAAAAAAAAGGAGAGAGAAAACAAAAAGTATACGTTCGATGAAACAATTTATCGAAACGGATGCAATGCAAACAAATGAAATTTATAGAGCTATGGCTCTAATTGTCCCATCAATTCATAGCCCTCAAAGGAACGAGAGAAAGAACACTAAATGAAAACAGTTTGTGTTTTAGATTTCGATGAAATGACATTAACAACGCGCTATCAAAGTTCGATGAAAAGATTTTCCCTTTTTTTGTCCCCTCCTTTTTTTTCTAGCTTTTTTTTTTCATCTCGTAATAGTAAACCGTGTACATTTCGGATAACAATTTTAAAGTGGTGTTCGCGCGCGTGGAATAGTATTTACTGGAATATTCTGGTCAACCTCGTTCGCTGTTTGGGAAAAGCTTCGACCGCAGTTAAAAAGATAAGCGAATAAATTCGTATACACGTTCTATATATATATATATATATATATATATATATGTATGTATGTATAGACACACACATATTTGCCTTTGTTCCAAACTAAATAAACCGGATAATTTCGTAGAAAATATTGCATCGAAGAGAAATATTGCACGGTATCAGGAATTTATCGAGGTGTTTAAAAATGTGCGTATCCGATTTTTGAAATTTTTTCAAAATAATTTTTACATTTTTACGAGCGTTGGATTTCATTTGGAATTTTTTTTCTTCACCTCGCTAGAGTTTCCGGCTCTCCTCGTAAAGTTAAGGTCGCGTGTAAAAATTCTGTATTCCTCCTTTATTCCGTCTCGTGTTTCCCCGTAACGTAATTCTCGAATACGTATTAAAATAGTAAAGAATTCGAGAATTTCCTTTCCGTTCCATTCCAGTATCACGATTAAAAGGAATTAGAAAAGTAATTAAGCCAAAGGGGAAAAAAAGAAAAAGGATAAAATTGGAAAGTTGGTTTTTTGAAAAAAGAGGGGTGAAAAAATATAATAAATCGCTTTGGATAAATAAACTCACTTTCCAATGTTTTCGCTTTTATCGATGAGAAAATAAGGAAGTTTTTCAATTTTATTAAGAAAAAATTAGGAAAAAATATGAAAAACTTTTATCCTATCCTCGACGAGTTACCAATTCCTGTAAATACGTCGAACAAAGAGCAAAACCTAAACTCGAGAGAAAGATTAAAACGGAAAGTATTAATTCAAGAATCTCGAAAATCAGTTTATTAAAGTCGCATTCCATTGAATCGAAGGGTGGCGAATAATCGAACGGACAAAGGGGAAGCGGAGAGAGGAGTACTTATTCAGGGACATCTTTTTCTTCGTTCTTTGCGAAGAAGAACCTATTGATTTACCTCGCACCAGGTGCCCGT
>NW_006263311.1:219671-220823 GCF_000469605.1 Apis dorsata | reverse complement strand
CTCTCTCTCTCTCTCTCTCTCTCTCTCTCTCTCTCTCTCTCTCTCTCTCTCTCTCTTCCTCCCCTCCATTCCACTCATCCTCGCTCCCTTTGAGAGCTTTCATAATTTTTCATCTCGAAACGATAACAATGCCATTCGTTAAACCACTCTTTACATAAAATTGTCGCCTATCCATTGTTACTTTTACTCCTTAGTTGCCCGGTGGCCGGAGTATTTAATGGCCGCTGTCGCCCGACTCTTTGTCCTCCGCCGCGATCCGGAGAGGGTTGCGTGTCGTTATTATCACTCGACAATGACGATCGCGTCCCGTGAATTCCGAGATCAATCTTCCCCTACCCTCCAGTGTTACGAATTTATCTGAAAAAATTACAAAAAAAAAAAAATTCTCCAGAATCGCTCTCCAGAGTATTTTCTCGCGAAAATGGAAATTGGACTCTCGATTTTCAAGCGTATTTGCAGGTATTCCTTCAGGAATACGAATACGAAGAATTGATTTTTCGAACGAAGTGTTCATTTACAAAAAAAAAAAAAAAAAAATACATCTCAAAAACAATTTTTACCCTCGAATCTATTCGCGCTTTAAAGAAAGGGGTCAGGAATCCCCCTAAGGGAAGTATCCAAGAGTCATTGTCGCTCTCAACGCAGTATCCACTTGCCGAAAAATAGAGAGAGCGACTCTCGAAAGTTTTATTCTCAAATATATTCATACCCTGAAGGGATGTAACAACCCTTTGGAGTGTTGGAAGTCTCTCGAGGAATCATTCAAAAAAATAATTGTCACTTTCGACGCGATGTCCACTCGGCGAAAATACGCTTGAGAGCAAGCCTCGCGAGTTTCACTTTCGAAATCGTCTCGGATCGGTTTTCACAACTCGTTTACCGCGTCGATGTCAACGCGAATGTCAAAAAATACCCTCGAGAGGACGGCTCTTCTCGCGAACTTCACACCCTCTTATTTTACAACAATTTTCGATCGACAATCTCTTTATTTTCTCTCTCTCATCATTTACCCAATCCTCGTTTATCCAATATCAAGTCGAGCAGCGTCGAGAACAACGCTCGCAAGAATAAAAACAGCTGAATAGAGAGAAGCTCTTTGAGTTTTACTCTCGAATATATACATTCACCCTATGACACGAATCTTTTTTTCCC
>NW_006263311.1:213851-219663 GCF_000469605.1 Apis dorsata | reverse complement strand
TTTTTTCCCCCTGATCCCTTCCAATACCTTTCCTTTCTTTTTTTTTTTTTTTATCCGATATCAACCCCGTAGTAGTGTCCAAAGTAGTAAAATAAAATAAAATAAAATAAAAACTGAACTAGAATAAAATAAAAGAATTAAATAGAGAAGCTTCTTTTATTTATTTCTCAAATATATTCCTCTCCCTCTCCACGACACGACGAATCCTTTTTTTTTTTTTTATCCGATATCAACCCCGTAGAAGGGCCCAAAGTAGTAAAATAAAATAAAAACTGAACGAGAATAAAATAAAATAATTAAAAGAAGAAGCTTCTTTTTTTTATTTCCCCAAAATATGCCCCCCCCCCCCCCCGCCCCGACAAATCCTTTTTTTTTTTTTTCCTCTGATCGCTTCCGATTCGTTAATCGGAGAACAGAGAGAGACAGAAATAGAGAAAGAAAGAGCGAGAAAGAAAGAGAGATAGAGAGAAACTAATGCGATCGGGGATAGGGCTTTTGATAATCAATTCGATCGATTGGAGGACGAATTTTCATGGGGGAAAGTCGGGGAGAGAACTTTTTTTTTCAATCTATTCCCGCGCTGGATAAGGGAGAATCACGTAAGACGAACGATTTCGTGCTCCTCCATTTCTTATCGGCGGCTTCGAGTCTCGGCCGGCGAGAGATTGTCGTGGCAAAGTAAAGAGGATAAATCAGCCCACGGCACTCGCGTTAACGAGAGTAAACGTGCTCGTTTGCCGAATCCAAAAGCTCCTCAACCTCCTTGGCCCATCGAATAAAGGATGGGGTTGGGAGAAGAGGAAAGTAAGTGTATACGTACGCGTTCATGATTGTGTCAAGTTACGGAGTTTGGGTAAAGTTTCTCCCCTTTTGACGTCGCTTCTCCGCCAGAAACTTTGGGAATGCCGTGTCGCGAGATTACGGAACCAGAGATCATTCCTTTTATCGTGTGTCGGTCTATATTTAAATCGAAATGTTTCTTTCTCTTTTTCTCTTTTTGGCCTATAAAAAAATCTATCGAATCGATTAAATTAATTAAATATAGATATATAATAAAAAGAAATGAAAAAAATTCTATATTCTTCTTGCACATGAATCAACCTAATATCGATCCTCAAGGAATATAAAAATACCGAGGATATTATATTCTAGAATAAAAGAAATTCCCCTATTTAATTCTTTCATTTTTTCTTTTTTTCTTTATCTTGGATACTGCGTTTTACATTGTTCAGGAGAGAAAAGATTCGCGTATAAGATATTCGAAAGAAGAAAATCTGAAAATCGTCGAGTTCGAATCGCGCGCCATTTCGGTCGCCTTCCTAACAGCTTGAGGAAACGCGGGTTGGGGAAAGATTGTGAAAGTTGAAAAGTGCGGAACAAGGAAACAAAGGGGAAGGGGAGGTATTTCGCGAGAACGGGAGAAGTCGTTAACAAAAAGCGGTTGCGGAAGCGGATGCACAAAGGGTAAGAGGCTCGACGCTACGTATAATTACAGGAATCGAAAAGTTGGTATCCACAGCGACGGCGGCCAAGTCCTGGGGATAATTCAAATTCCTCGAAAACTTAGCGGATATTCTCAGAGCGGGTATCTCGCGGGTTGAAGCGGCCGCAAATTCCTCCACTACTGAAATTGCTGCAACTACCCGGCCCTAAAGGCTTGACAGTTAATGCGAGACGGGGTGAGTTTGGGTTGCACGATTTCGAATTACAATGGTCGGCTAGGTATCGTCGTGGAACACCCGCCAACATCTTTGATCAAAATATTAAAACCGCCATTTTAATCTTGATTCCATTGTTTCTCCTTAGAGCGTCGTAAAGAAAGCAACAATCGAACGTATATTGTTGATAATTTGATTGACTTGGAATGATAAACCTTTAAATACTTTTAAAGGAGGAGGTTAAAACAATTTTTCAATTCTTCAATTTTTACTTTTTCTTAAAGATCGCAAGACGATTTTTCCCTGATTTTTTTTTTACATTTCGATGGAAAATTGCGCGCAGACGGGATAGAAGAGGTTGATCACTTGAGGCGAAAATCGAAAGAAGTGGAGAGATCCTTTGTACCGGATTGAAACGAGGGATGAAACGTCTTAAACAATGCACCCTCGAATTTCCGAAACTGAAGGCGAAAATGCCAGGTTTTTTTCCACGCGGGCAGAAGAACATTTGGACACGTTTTCTCGAACGAATCGATATATACTTTTTTTTGTTTCCACATCGATGGAAGATCGTCGAGGCGATCACGTTCGGGGATACTGGCTAATAAAAATCGAATGGGACGGTGACGAAATTCTCTGCAGAGGTCGAGGAACGAAGAGCGAAACAGCGTGTTCGAGAATTTATACAAGAAGCAAAAAGGAAGATTCCTTTCTCAGACGGATCGATAAAAGATTGGTACAAGGTAGAGGGTTAAAGGTGTATCGATCACGTTCGAGCGATAACGGCGAAAGAAGAAATCGGGAAAGGAACGGAATCCTTGCGCGATTTATATAGAAAGATTCCTTCTTTTTACCCTTCGTATATAGTAGGATAGAAGGGAAATCGAAATGGAAACCTCGCGCTTGTAATTGTGGCATGGGTCCTCGACTGGGGTTGAAACCGGGGAGGGTGAAACGTCTGGAGACTTCGTGCATCCACGAATTTCGACACTGGCAAATTACGCTAACCATTCGTATCCCTCGCATTGTTGGAGGGTTAATACGAGACGTCTGCGCCCCCTCCCCTAATAGCGACTTCAGATTACAATGGAACCGTGGTAACTTGGTGGTAGTCGTACACAGTTGCTCGATTGGTCCCAGCATTACGTTGAGAAGTGTTTCTGTCAGAGACCTTTGCGCTCACGAGTACATCAACGTTCGTGCTCCTCCCTTCCCTTAATCGTATTTGTACGCGTGGCACGCGTATTTATCCTCCCTCCGCTTTCACGAATTTCGCGAAATCAGGCTCAACAGTCTAATCGTACTTTCGCAACAAATCGACGTCGCACGAATTTGTTACGAGAAGCAGAACTCACTGTAGAAGTGAAAGTTTGATAAACGATTAAAGGAAAGAAAAATGCGAAACAATACAAACAAGCGGGTAATTTCTCTCGAAACGATCCCCTCTTCGAAATACAAGAAACCAAGCTTTCCAAACGAAAAGATCAACGTAACTTTCTTCGAATAATCTTGTGAATATAACAACTCGTTCCAAAATATTTTTCATAAAAGGAAAAAGGAAAAAGAACGGCGCGATAAAAATAAGGGAATAAATCGAGAGAAAGAGAGGGGAGGAAGAGGCGTCATTAAAAGAGAATGATTTGAATGGGAAACGATAAAACGCGCAATAGATATAGGGTGACGAAACTCTGGTCTCGTTCCCGTATTCAGAAGGCATCGATGAAAAATTTCATCTGCTTAGCTTTGATCGATCTTCCGCGGCACGTCGTCGGATAGAAGCCATTCTTTATCACATCCGTGTCTTTGTATCAAAGCGGAACGAAGGTGATCGAACTTGGAACACCGAGTCGCGTACGCGTTTTATATTCCCGCGTCACCCTCATTTCGATCATTCACATTCGCGAAGAGAAGGAGGAATCTTTGCCTCGATAACTATCCCGTATTAGATTCTTTGACGTTTGCCATCACCTCGCGAGAACACAGAGAAACTATTTATTCCGTGATGGGAAATGATTGATTTCGTTTTACTTGTGAACGCGTTAATCGTTTCTAATTTCTTTTCTGCTTTTAAATATTTTATTTTGACATCGAAAAGTTTGAAATCGATTGTTCTATTAGAAAAGTTAGGTTAAGTTAGAAAAGTTAGGTTATGTCTTTGCTTAGATAATTATCCTGTATTAGATTCTTTGATGTTTGAGAAATTATTTATTCTGTGATAGGAAATGATTAATTAATTTCGCTTTACTTGTGAACTGGTTAATCGTTTCTAATTTCTTTTCTGCTTTTAAATATTTTATTTTGACATCGAAAAGTTTGAAATCGATTGTATTAGAAAAGTTAGGTTAAGTCTTTGCTTCGATAATTATCCCATATTAAATTCTTTGATATCTAAGAAACTATTTATTCCGTGATAGGAAATGATCGATTATAATTTCACTTTACTTGTTAATTTTTTCTATTTTTTTTCTTTTTTTATATTCTATTTTGATATCTATATTTTGATATTTTGATATAAAGTTTGAAATCGATTGTTTCATTAGAAAAGTTAGGTTAGGTTAAGTCGACGATATTTACATCGTGCATTTACAAATTCATTTGTATAACATACAAATTGCTTTTGAAAAAAAGATCTTTCACCAATACTATAAAATATTCTAATACTATAAAATATTCCTTTATTTTACGTACGGATTGTTTAAAAGCTGGATTAAGTTGAAATAACAAATCTGCAAATCACACAAAAAAAAGAAGAATATTCTTTCACCTATATATTGTTTAAAGATTAGATTAAGTTAAAACAATATTCACAATCTTCTTGCATAAATTAGTCTCTGAAACTTGAAAGATTAGGTATATCACTTGCACTCGAACGAAAAGAAAAATTTTCTTCTTTCGAAAGGAACGAGAAGACTTTTGATCGAGCCAAGAACAAGAAATTATAACGAGAAAGAGGAAGAATATTTCTCTCGAATATAAATTGTTTAAAAGCTGTGTTTAGATTGTTAAAACAATATCCGGAAACCTTTGCGCATAAATTGGAACCGCAAATTTCTTTTGACTGAAAATGAACGGTGTAAACAAGAAAAAAGAACCTTCCCTTGCATCGAGACATCTCCGCTAACAAATTCACCGCGAACGATAAATATTCCTTCCGACAAAAAGGGAAGAAAAGGAAAAAAAAGAAGACAAGAAACGAAAGAAAAGGAAAAAGAAGATTCTTTGAGTTCGAGGCACAACAACGAAAGAAAGGAGCGACATTCCTTTCACGTGCCAATTATTTAAAGCTTAAGCGATATATTATATTGGATGCGCGATTAAACCGTCCTAATCCGTGGAACACGTGGCTCGAGATTGCGTGGAACGCAGAGATTGGTTAATACAGGGAGAACGAGCCATCCTCCCCCTCTCCACCGCCACCTGAATATTTATGCGTTCCACGCAGGGGCGGTAGGAGATAGCCGGAGACAAAAATATCCCGCGGACTGGCCAGACATCGTAAACACAAATTTATTAACGGGTTCTCTCCGCCACTCGGAAAAACGAGTCCCCGCTCGAGAGACACGCCGGGGGTCATTTTCCCATTTATCAGGATTAAGGATCCCCTCCTTCCCTCCCCCGACTCCTGGGGATGATTCTCGCGGAAAATTAGCGGAATGAGCCTGTCATGAGCCGGATCCACCTGCTGGAGACCGGAATTAAAAGGTGTCGAGCACGCGCGATTCATTTCATGGAGAGGGAGGCAGGCCGCCTCTCATAAATATCGCCGCGATTAATCCTTCGGATAAAGTTTCGAAATCATAAATCCATCGAAGATTTCATTTCTCTTTTCTTTCTTTCTTTCTTTCTTTCTTTTTTTTTTTTTGTTTCCTTTTTTCTTCCATTTCGTGTTCCATTTATTAATTTCTCGCTTTATATCGATTTTTCGTTCGTCTCCGCACCGATATCTGCGCGTGAGGATTATTTTTAATAGTTTTTGTACCAATGTCTGTCGACGGTAATGATATTAACGTAAATAATTTTATATACTCTTTTCTTCAGGATTAATATATAATAAGGATTTAAGATCGGAGTTGTGGATACTCTTGAATGCTGATAAGCGAAAATAAGCTTGAAGAGAGAAGAAAACGTTATATTTCAGAAGAAAATTGAAGAAT
>NW_006263311.1:193241-213636 GCF_000469605.1 Apis dorsata | reverse complement strand
TTTTTTTTTTTTCACATTGAAACGTTAGAGGTAAACCACGTTTTATATTTCCGTTTCGACACATCGGTTGCCTCGTATCATTGCATCGTAAAGCGATAGGGGGTTACGAACGACGTCTAGTAGGCAGGAAAGTTCTGATGAAACTCGTAACAGGCCAACCTACCCTTGTGTCGATGATCGATGAAACCGTTACATAAACTAGACGTTACCCTACCTTATAAGGCCTCTAAATGCAGAATCATCTCTCTCTCTCTCTTTTTCTCTCTCTGTCTTTCTGGAAGGAAGGAAGGAAGCGTTCAAGTATTCACCTAAATAAACCGATACCAATTGGGAAGTTGGCGAACGCGAACAAGGTTTTTAGCTCCATCCCGTTTCTTCCCGGATCCAAGTTTCCCTTGGCTCGTGAACTTGTCCTCGTTGTTAACTAGTTATCAGAATAAATCTTCGTTTAATTAATTATACGAGAAATAAATAATCCTCCTCGTCGAGGAGGAGGAGAAAGCACGCCGAGAGAAGAAACTTGAAAGGCTCTCGAGTTTCTTCGACCTTGTTTCTCTATATATAAACGTCGATACAACGCGGTCGAATATACGTATAAACCAGCTCTTACCTTGTAATAATAAAATCCGCCGTCTAACATTAACTCCCTCCCCTCCCTCGGGAAGGAATAACGCAGAAGTTTGTCATTTTGTCGCGCGTAATGATAAAGTCGACTTCTATATTCGTATACTTCTTCCACGAGAGATAAAGAAAATATTGGAAAAAATTTGTGGAAGCCGGTCGCGGGATTGGGATCGATTGAAATTTTCGGAGGAATGCGGGGGAGGTTATCAAAAATAACGATTGAAAATTACGATGCTCTACTTTTCCATGGTAATAACCGAAATGAGAATCATCAGAGTCGCGGAAAATTTGATATCGAACGATTGTGTTATCGAACGATGACCCCCGTATAAAAATTAAAATTCTTTCGAACGTTAAATATAAACGAGATCGTCGATTGAAAGAAAGAGAAAAAGAGAGAGAAAGAGAGAGAGAGAGAGAGAGAATATTTATAAAATTTCTGCCGTTTATTAGAACGTTAGAATTCTAATCTGATAAATAAATGTGTAATCTGATAAATCTGATAAATATCAAAAATTTGTAGGAAGGAAGAATTTGGTCGAGAACGTTTTAAAGCTCTCCTATCCAGTTTTCGAAAACATTCTCTTTCGATAAGAACGTGATTTTTCCAATTCTCTTGAAATATTTATTTTCCTCGAAACGAAAATGGAAACAACGAGATGTAAGTATGTGGTAGGGAATAAGTTGGACAAACAAATACCTGTGCTTTATCTTCTCTATTAAGAGGCATAGCATAGCCTTATTGAATATTAACAGACGTATGAAACAAGTATTCTTGCTGTTGTAACGGGAATATAATAAACCTGTTAAATCGAGCGAATTCTTCGATTCAAGGTGACCTTTATCCTTCCTTATAATAATAACTTTATTCGCGTTTAAAGCTCTCCCGCAAATCGGCTATCGCGGATTGAAATTCGATGAAGTGTCGGGGGAAGAGGATATTTCGAGAGATGTTGAGAGAGTAAAGGAGATTTTAAAAATTTGTGTCGTTCGAATGTCGTTTTCGAAAGAGGAGAAAAGAAAAAGAAGAAGAAGAAGAAGAAAAGGAGAAAGAAAGAAAGAGGCAAACGCATTTAAAGAAAAAAAAAGAGAGAAGAGGAAAGAAGCTTCTTTTACTTTTCGTTTCTTATCCTTATGCCGTGTTCAAATTTCGAATTGTACAAGAATCTTAAAAAAAAAGAGGGAGGAAAGAAGCTTTTTTTACTTTTCGTTTCTTATCCTATGCCGTGTTCAAATTTCGAATTGTACAAGAATCGTAAAAAAAAAGAGGGAGGAAAGAAGCTTTTTTTACTTTTCGTTCCTTATCCTAAGGCGTGGTTAAATTTCGGAATGTACAAGAATCCCCCAAAAAAAGAGGGAGGAAAGAAGCTTTTTTTACTTTTCGTTCCTTATCCTAAGGCGTGGTTAAATTTCGGAATGTACAAGAATCCCCCAAAAAAAGAGGGAGGAAAGAAGCTTTTTTTCCTTTTCGTTTCTTATCCTCTGCCGGGTTCAAATTTCGAATTGTACAAGAACCTTAAAAAAAAAAAAGGAGAAAGGAAAAAAGCTTCTTTTATTTTCCATTTCTTATCCTATGCCGTGTTCAAATTTCGAATTGTACAAGAATCTTAAAAAAAAAAAAGAGGAAGGAAAAAAGCTTCTTTTATTTTCCATTTCTTATTCTATGCCGTGTTCAAATTTCGAATTGTACAAGAAACTTAAAAAAAAAAAAGAGGAAGGAAAAAAGCTTCTTTTATTTTCCATTTCTTATTCTATGCCGTGTTCAAATTTCGAATTGTACAAAAATCTTAAAAAAAAAGGGGGTGGAAAGAAGTTTCTTTTACTTTCCGTTTCTTATCCTATGCCATGTTCAAATTTCGAATTGTACAAGAATCTTTGACTTCTAAAATTTCTTCTAACGTCCGAATTGAAGGTAAGGTAAATGAAGAGAGGGCCTGTATCCCTTCATCGTTCGAATGGATTTTACAAGATACGTGTTTGCATAAATCGTGTTGCATATCCACGTCACTCGAAACGCTGCTCGGATAAACATTGTGTTGGCGTGTTTGTACATCGTACAAACATACGGTTTCGCAGAATACAGACGCACGAGATATCGCATGAGAAGGTATGCATCCTCGAATTCGAGCACGCGCAAATACCTCTTCTAATTTCATTCCATTCGATTCGAAATCCTAGTTTTTTTTCAGTCAAAATATATAAATAAATCGGATACGATTGAAAAAAAAAAAAAGATTCTAACTCGAGTTTTTGTTCAAGAGAAGCTTCGTTAATTACATTTGTCTGGGTTTATTATTTTAAATTTTCAAAAATTCTTTAATCTTTTCTTCCTCACTTACGATCGCTTTCTTAAATTTGAATATTATTTCATCTTATCAACCACACGCGAATTATTCTCTTTTCAATCGCCGATATTTCGTCGAATCGTCAATATTTTTCTAAACCTTCACCCTTATTTTTCCAAATATTGGAAATACGAGTCTCCCGCCCCATTTTTTTAGTTTTTCAAATTTCGTCGAATCGCTTTTCTCCAACAATATAACACGTATACGAACAAATTTCACCGAAATTTCTTGACGTTCTCTCGTCACCTCACGTCATTGCATCGACGAATGAAAATGAAAATTTTTCAAAGAAATTTGAAGAAAGAAAAAATCTTCTTTGACGCAAACGATAATTGGCGAGATATATTATTATGGAGAGGAGCGTACACGTCGAATCGATGGACGAGGACGTATAACAGGCAGCAGACATAAAAAGGAACTTGGTTGTCACTCGTTCGCGTTAGCAGCGCAAAGAGCGTTTGTTAGTTACCGGTAAACTCCTTGGGGCTAGACAGCGTTGGGTGGAGCGCGAGAAAAGGTCGAGCGCACAAGTTATCTTGTGAAAGCGCAAAACCCCTTTGGCCCTCGGGCAAGAAAAGATCTCTCGGTTGAAAGTGTCGCTACGTGACACGAAATTGTTTGGAATACCTTTGTTCCGTCCGAATAACAGTTCTATCTTTCTACAAGTGCTAATTAAAACGGCGAATTTTTCGATAAATAACTTCTTCCTTTTTTTTTTTTCTTTTTTTTGCCCTCTTTATTAATTGCTCGAGTTTTTGCTTTCCACGCACTACGCACGGTATGGATGAAGAATTGGGATACACGGAGAGATAATATTAATATTGGATATTTGAATATTAGATAGAAACGAGTATTTTTTGATATCGCTGATTAACCTTTAATTCTTCCACTTCTTCCACTTATAGATTCAATTACTTAACTTTGAAATCTGAAAACGGTAACGATATAGAATTTTATTCCAATCAAATTGGAAATTAATTCATCCAATGAAAATGTATCATAGTTTTTAAAAAGAAATCATTTCCATTACGAATCCTTCAATTCCTTTCGTCCTCGTCCATCCGGATTCAATTAATTTAATGAAATGTATGACGTCTAATGATAGAAATTCGCTTCAACCAAGTCGAGATTAATTCAATCTACGTGAAAATCTATACACGTGCGAAAGGACTCGAATCGAAGCGTAATTACAAACGTCTTTCTATATATATATATATAGATCCACGTTTGATTATCGCCAGCTTTAATTCAATGACAATTCCACGTCTTTGACTTTCAGTCAGCACCACGAGACCTATCAAGTTCCGTTTGAAATCGTTACGTCCGTATTTCCATTGCAAACTCGTATCCAGCCGATCCTCCGTTGTCTATTCGAAATTTAAGTTAAACTAGACGTACTAAAACAATCCATATCGATAAAAATATATCTCTCGATTCTTCTCCAAATGATCGTGAACGAAAAAGAAAAAGAAAAGAGAATTACGATTGAACGATCGAAACACGTTTGGAGCGAAATTTCATCAATCTTTAAGGCGATCGAACCGTGAACCGTAATTTCATATAGGATTCCCTATATTTTCCCTAGGGAATTGCACAACGTGGTCTACAAACTACAACGCCCCAATGCCCGGAGACGAATTAGCCGTGCGGGACACGGCCTTAAAGTCATTAATGCGTTTCACACAATAAGCGAACTCATTAAACGGGAAATAACGAACAAACGAAATTATGAAAAAAAAAAAAAAAAAAAAAGAAAAAAAAAACCGGTAAAGAAAACTTTTAACTCGCCGTAACTCGAGCTCGGCCTGTCCGGCTCGAAGTTATAATTAAAAGCGCGATGAAAATGAAGCGGTAATTAAAAGGAAGTGGCTTACGTAATCGAGATAAACGAACCTCTACGATTCACGGTCAACGATTACTTTTTCATCGATCAAAAAGTTCAGAACGATCGTTCACTTTCTCCTCCTCCTCCTCCTCCTCCTTTCACTCCTTCTCCCGTCGACGAGATCCTGCACGACACGGTCGCAACACGCCAGCCTCGATTACAAAATGGCCGCGTATAGAACGAAAACTATATATATATATAACGTTGGATATCGGTTCAATGATAACAAAGATAACAAAAGACGAAAGAAACAAAGATGTATGGACGAGAAAACGAACGTTGAAGCGTTCCGTTTCAATTGGAAAATGTTTTATAATCCAACTCTTTTCGAAACGCAACATGAACTCGTCACCATTTCCTTTCAAACGCTTTCTCTTTCTTAAGAAAAGAGAAAAGAATAATCAATCTGATTCCAGATCTGAACGAAAGCCACACACGCCGCTTCGAGTCTAAATGTTGTCCGTCGATCTCGAGTCGAAGATTGTCAATTTGTCGCCAATCTCGTAAATATTTCAGATGGGCAAACGAGAAAGGACCTCGGTATCGAGTTACAGTTGAGGGTGGGGCAACCTCTTGGCGGTTGCTCGAACGGGGCCGGAACAAAATCCGTTTGGGATTTGAATAATTTTTGTCCCTTATCGTGAGCGCGGCAGGAAACGAGGCCACTGGTAGTTTTGCCGGAAGGCAATAAATTATACTTGGAAATATCGAGCAGCTTCGACTCTCCCTGCGCTCCCTGTGACGCGCGCAACTTTTCAATTCGAATAATTCTAACCAAGGATTAACAAGAGTTAATAGTTAGCCGCCTCGAACTTTTTGTCGTGGCTCATTTCCACGCCACGATTGTTGTTAATTTTTTTTCGAAGCGAGAAAAATCATCGACGGAATTCAATGGAAAAATATCGTCCAATTTTTTCTTTTTTTCTTTTTTTTTTTTTTTTTTGTTTTATATAGCGTATCGTTTGTTGTTGATCAACGAATGTACATCGTCGAAAATAATGTTGGCGGCCGCGAGAAATATTTTTCGGTTGTTGTAGCAAATTGTGGTCGAAACCGGAAACCGGAAAAGTCAAACGGACGATCCAATTTCACTTGTTCGACCGGGTTTGACGTTGTCAGAACGTAGGCCATGATGGAGGGGGGATTAAGCGAATTAAACCGTGTATGATGTGGGCGAAAGGGATTTTCAACGCAGTCGACCACCGGCGTGACGGTTTGCGAGAGACTACGATTTAATCGAGCTCTTGGCCCCTGGGTCACGCAGCCGCTATGATTCCTATCCACCGGTAATTACAGTGTCTCGTTAACTGACGCGGAATCCACCAACGTGTCACAATTATAAGAGCAAGTGTCCAGAAATTGTCTCTTATCTCCTCATCTTTTGATCGTTCGTCGAAGAGAAAAAGATCGTACGATTTGAAAATTTTATTAGTTTCTTTCTTTCTCGAACGCTCTAATCAAACTCTACAAAATGCACGTAATTTAAACGTACGTTTAAATCTTCACGAGTATCCTTTCCAATTAAAATTTTACATTAACGTTAATATTTCATCATTCTTTTCTTTTAAAATTTCCCATACGTATCTCGTGCAAAGTGCACAGAACTTTTCGATCGCTCAAAGATCAAAAGACGCGCGAAATTTTAAATATTTCGATCTAACGTCTCTTTCAACTCTGTTATCCTGTTACGAGAAAAAAAAAAACTTCAACTCCATTCGAAAATTCGAAAATCCCATCCAAAAACTTATCATCAAAAATCTCACGATTTTTCAGAGGAGAGAAGGGTTTGAAAATAGTTTTTCGCTGTTCCATTTCTCGCATTTCATCAAGATCGCACCGTCGCCACGGCCCATTAGCCCCTGAAAAGATGTTTTTCCGCGACAAAATGATATTTCCTCCCTTAAGGATGTGTTGGTGCAGCCCTCGTGGAATTCATGATCGAGGAAGGGGGGCTGAAACCGGTGCCGCCTCGTTACGATCCGCCATTCTTCCGCCAATGTCCAACTTGGAAAAAACCTGGAATTGTGTAAAAAAATCCTTTTGTTCTTTTTCTTTTTTTTTTTTTAATTGAACCATCATCGATTCGATCCGAAAATCTCGTGTAAGTTAATCTGGACGAGGCAAATTGTATCACACGTGTGTCACAAGTGTAACCAGCTCGAGAAATTTGTATCAACTCGTTAATATTTCGTTAATATTACGGAGGAGAGAAGTATTATAATTAAACGTTACAACCGGTGTCCGTGTCAAATCGTAACAATCCCATTTTCCAAGTCGTACGAATAACTCTGGAGAAAGTTCCATTCCTCTTTATCTGTATTCCACGAGTCATTAATTAAGAAAACGTCGGAAGCAGATTTTCTTCCAAGACCTAGTTCCATCGGTTGTAATTGTTCCCTAATGTAACGATGATGCATTGTTAATAAACGAGTGTCTGGCCACTTTCTATTTTTTTTCTTTTAAACGCGGTGCAAAAGACTTGTCGTGATTTACGTTTATTTATTCGCGTTGCAGTTGAAGGATGTTAATAAACGGTTGAATAATTCTCGAATTACGAGGAATTACGAGGGGATCGAGGCGATCGATCGAGAGATTGAAAAAGAAAAATGGAGAGTCAATTGTGTGTAAGTGTCTTTAACGATTTTCGTTACGATTTATCTGGATCTCGATGGATCCAGAGATTTATGATTTTTCAGAGAAAAAAGAAGAAGAAGATGGCGTAATTCGGCCGTGTTCACGTCAAAATCTGGAAAACCGAGTCCCTGTTATATCCCGTTGACACCGGTTGACAAACGTTGGCCAGCGACAACCGACAGCTGACAGTTGGTCGGTCGGTGCACCATGGGACCATCCCTCCTGTGCATCTGGTTTACCGTACACCAATCACGTAGCGACCTTGTTGAATTAACTCACCACATATACGAGCACACACATATACGCGTGAACATATCTGAAATACATAAGTTTCCATGTAGTTACGTGTACCAAAAAGTTATATTTACAATCGAAATACGATATCTTTCATAAGATAAACAATTCGTCCAGAGTTTGTTGGTAAATTACCTCGTTTATTTCGAAACGAAATTTTAAAAAACAGAAGCCAACAAATTTTATTTTGTAAAATATGTAGGAAAATTTCAATTAAAAGATCGTAATAATAAACGACGATAAAACTTTTCAACTTATCTATTCTGTATCATCATATCTTGAAGCGTTATACTATATCTGGAAGAATTTAATTATATCTATAAGAAAGAAAAAGAAAAAAAGAGAGAAAAGATGAAAATCGTGAAAAAATGCATTAACTAAGGCATCCGTGTAAATAAAATATAGGTTAGAAATAATTGGCCGCTCGAGAGAAGGCTCTCGCTTTATCGGTGTGATTCATTAACAAATTGAGAAAAAGTGAAGAAAAGAAGAAGGAAAAAAAAAAAAAATCTTCCTCGTAAATGTAAATATGTCAAGAAGAGATGCGATATATCTAGCGATCTACACGCTAATTGATTTAACCCCGAAGATAATTACGTTCCATAATTAGGTGTGATATATAGGTAGGAAGCGACCAGTAGCAATTTGCTTTTCTCTCGATAAGAGCGCGGCGTGATTGGCTCGTGGTACCCCTCTATTCCTGGCCATCGGGTAAATCAAGGCCGCCACGTAAATCCGTGCCTCTTTGTGCGCGCGAAAGCGACAAGGGAAAGAGAGAGAGAGAGAGAGAGACAGAGAAATGTCGTGCTTTATATTATCACAATCCCCTCTCCCTTATGCGAGTTCATTGAAACGGATGAACACACGTGGTGGTGGGGGGGACGCGGTTAGCCTGAATTAAATACGCTTATCCTACGCATGAAAGAAAGAGGACCGCGTATGAAAAGGCTCGATTAGGGATCTTTTCCGCGTAATATTCTTCTTTGAAAGAAAGGATTTTCGCCCCTGCGCTTCATTGCTCGAATTTTTTGCGAGATTTTTCGAAAGATTTATATATATATATCGACCCCCATACAAATTAGAAATAATGCGCAATTATTTTACCCTGCCTATGAATTCTCGATAATAACACTTCCTCCCCCACTCTTGTTTTTCTTCGACCGATTAATAAATTAAACTAGATTCTAGTTTTAAAAAAGGAGGGAAGGCTGGAGGGAGGGATATTCCAAGGGAAATCTTGGCGAGTTGATGAAGGCGGAACAGTATTCTTCGCTTAGCCGAGGTATAAACTTTTCTTAACCCTTCTCTCCCTTTTCTAATCTTCTCGGAGTTAATTTAATTATGCGAGAAAGCGCGAAGTTTTTTCGAAAAAATTATAATGAAACAGGGGGTGACGAAGTGAATTCGAAGTGAAACGCGAGAATTTTCTTTCCATTCGAGAGAAGGAAGAAAGAGGATCGTGGAGAGTTTATTTATTATTGTTTAGGATTCAAAGGTTTTTCTTAGAAATTGTTCGTTATTGGCGAATCGGTTGCATCAGACGTACATTGGAATGATAGGGTCTAATAATTTTGAGCTTATATGGAGATTTAATTTTTAGATAACAACTTGCTACTTTTTATTATGATTTATTATTTCTTTATAAGAAAAATTAACGTTGCATTTAATTAGTATAGAACAAAAAAAAAATACACAATAATCAATACATAAAAATACAAATATACAAATATTGAAAGATTGAAAAAAGAATAAAAAAATTGTCAACTAAAGTTAGAAATTATATTATATTAATAAAATAAACAATGATATAAATGCAATATAAGATAGCTTAAGATTAATCCATAAATATCAGTGGCTAGATTAAAGAATCTTAACTTTAGTACAATTTTACAAAGTTTTGCAAATCAAATATGGCAGTAAAAAAAAGTAATAAGTTTCTACTTTTTATATCCAACTCTTATCGCGTGGAACGACATGGAATATATAAAAAAATGATTGACAAATCATTTATAAATTTCTATCATGAAGTAATTACTTAACTTTAAGCTTACAAAAAAAAAAATTTATAACTTATAAGAATTTAAATTAAAATAGATGTTTCGAAATGTCATACCCGTTATAAAATTGAAATTTAAACGCTTGTTAATAAATTTACAGGATATTTCTCATGTGTTGAAATTATCCTGATCGGTTATCGATCAATTCTCTGCTTATATAATTCGTTCAATTTGTAAAAAGAGGATTTAAAAAGAGGATTAAAAATTTGTATGCGTTATGGTTATTATACGTTGCATTGAAACAATTATTTTTTATAAATTTGGAAACGAATTTTGTCCACTTTTAATACGTCGATTTCGAAGGATTGCGCGACGCCTCCGTGCATCGAACTCTGGAATTATTAGTGGAACAGGTGTTCTCTAACAGGGAACTCGGCGGCGTCAATCTCGATCAATTTCGTGCTACGTAAGCGGAACGACACGGTAATTTTCGAAGCGGATAGAAGAAAAACAAGGATCAAAAGGGCTTCCCTCTGGAAAAATGTATACGTGACAACGTTGACAACGTTGAAAATATGCGAGGCGGAAAAAGTTAATTGAAGGGGCTGTTAATTCGAATTGTCGGGTGTCGTTACTCGACACGGAAGTTTTGCAATTGGATCAGCCGAGCGTCATTGATATGTTAAGTCGATTAAAGCTCGGTTAACGCCGCGCACCTTTAACGCCCAACACTCGACTGGATTAACCATAGAACGATCAAGGATGGATTGGTTTCGTTCCGAACGGAATTCGAAACGTGTTCCCGTCTTCTTTCGAAAAAAAAAAAAAAAAAAAAAGAAGAATACGAGGTTTCTCGAGCAAAATTCGATTTTACGGAGGGCGTGTATATTTGTTAAATGATTGCTAGATAAAATAACGAGGATTATTGGATCGAGTTTCTTCGAAATTAACCGTTGTTCCCTTTTAAGTAACCTCTCCGAGTAACCTTTAATTTATCACCTCGTAATTGTAACTCACGACAATAGATCTTTATCTCTTAATTTTCAACAGTCGATTAAATTTGAATACAAGATAGGGATACAGGATAACCCTCTCGCAAACTAATTCCAAATTTCAGCTTTCGAACTATCGAGAACTATCGTATTATTCTTCACCGCGATTTGCAAAATTACCTAATAAAATATTATTTCCCCGAGTGTTACGAAGTGTTTCTCGTCCCATTTCCTTTCCGTGACTCGCGCCAATCTTCCTATTTTATCCTATCCGTCAATGAACCGATAGTTTCCCTCGGCACAACAACTTTTATGGACGTTTTTCACGCTCGATATTCCCGATCATAACGCGCGTAGAAGCTTCGTTGTCGATAAGATTCGTTAACTCGTGCATTACGTATGCGCGATATTTCGTTGGATGACGAGGGGGATATTCGTCAATTTGTTTCAATTCGATTCGATATCGCATCGTAGGCAGATGTAACTCGTCGCTCGAAAATAGTTTTTTTTTTTTTTTTTTCCTTCGATTAACATCGTGTCGCTCAATTCGATATTAAATTTTTTTTTTTTTTTTTTTGAGGAATTTAAAATTCTCGAAACGGAAATTGTTGAACAGCCGCGTTGTTTTTAACGCGTTCTCGTCACATCTTTTTTCGACGCGTTTATTTCAAATGTCAACATTCTCCCTTAAATTCGTAATAAACTGCGGGTTTTTCGGCCCGATTGATAAAAAAAAAAGAAAAAAAAATTTAATATCCAATTGAGCGACACCAATTTACGCGAAGGAAAAAAAAAAAAAAAAATTTTTTTTTTTTTTTTTTTGAGGAATTTAAAATTCTCGAAACGGAAATTGTTGAACAGCCGCGTTGTTTTTAACGCGTTCTCGTCACATCTTTTTTCGACGCGTTTATTTCAAATGTCAACATTCTCCCTTAAATTCGTAATAAACTGCGGGTTTTTCGGCCCGATTGATAAAAAAAAAAGAAAAAAAAATTTAATATCCAATTGAGCGACACCAATTTACGCGAAGGAAAAAAAAAAAAAAAAAAAAAATATTATCTCTTCTCGGCTATATCAATATATCGATATACGGCTACGCGGATATATTAATGTAACGTAATTGAACGAAAATTGACAAGACGAGTAGCATTAAGTAGCGTTAATTGCAACGATGTACAAAGGATCGTAAAATTTATTATATTTTTGATCTTCGTCTTAATTAATCGATAACAATTGATGATTTAAATTTTCCAATATCTACACGTTCAGATATTAAAATTATAAACATATGAATTATTACTTCGTTTAAGAATTAATATTCAAGTACAAGTTGTTGTGGTACAACAACTATCTAGTTATCTGTAGTAAATGCAATTTTAATAGCGCATAAATATTAACGGGTATAATAAGTGCTGTGTAAACTTGTGAGCAAATCTGCATACGATCTTATAAATAAATGCATAATGGTAATAACTTCCGTTTCAATGATTCCACGGAATCGTGTAGACTCGGAATTCGTACAGTATTCATGCGGTTGTTTTATCTCTCTCTCTCGAAAGGGAAAAAAAGTTTTCCGGTAACCTCCATCACGTTGGAATTAGTGTCGTGTCCCACGAGATTCCCTTCATGCAGAAGAAATTCTCTATTAAAAAGCAATCCAAGATATTATTTCTTCCAGAGATTGGTCTTCAACTTATATTATCCAAATAATATCCAACGATACGAAATTTTTTTTTTCCCCAGCAACAATTTCTCTAAATTTTTCTCTAAATCGTTTTTCCCTCCCCTCCCCCCCGTTTTTGACCCACGTGTCATTGGCGGTTCTCTCTAACGAGGCAAAGGGATTCTCGATAACCCGAGTCACGCGATATCGAGCTTAACGAGGATTTTCATTTCAACTTGGAAAAAATGCTTTCTACAAATTGCGCCACGGCCTGTTTTCGCACCTCGTTCGTTGAGAAGAGAAATGGTCGTTAAATTTTTTTATCGGAAAAAAAAGAGGAAAGAAAAGGAAAGGTAAAAAAGGGGGAGGAGGGAGAAAAAGAGTGACAATCGAGTCGAAATTGTTTCGTAAGGATCAAAAGTAAATTTTGACTGGTTGAAAAATTTATTATCCTCGATAACTATCGTTCGAGGGACGATATACGACTTGGAAAGTGGAAACACGCGATATCGCGTTTTCATAAATTTCGAAACGTCATCGTAAAGTCGAGAACGATATATATATACATAGAGAGAAGATCTCAAACGTAAAGTTTCGATGCATTTAGCAAAACGGAATGGAATAATCGTAAAACTTGATCGAGTGGAAATTCAGTTGATCCTAGGCCGGCTATGAATCGAAATTCTCTCGATGCATCGATGGAACTCCATTATTAGGATACGGTTGCGTATCCAAAGTATCAAAAGCGAGTGCTACTATTGTTTATGCGTCGATAGCATTGATCGTTATGCGACAGCAAGCGCGACGGCTCGCTAAATTTACAATTCTACGTTCGACGTTTACCCACGGCCATTGATCTCCGTCCAATCGATAGTCATTAGCAATAAAACGTATCTACTTAAGTAACGAAGCCTCGTTTAGATGTTATGATCGACAAACAAATCACTCAATTAAAAATTTATATGCAAGTATCAAACGTCTTTCAAAATTTAAGACGATGATGGAAAGATGAATTCTATTTCGAATATTCATGAATTCTTGAATCTTTTATCCATCGTCAAAAATCGTTGCAATTTTTCGAATCGTCGAAAATACCAGTTAAGTACTCTAATAACTTCCTATATACGAAAAGGAAGAAGAATAGAAGAACGTTCTTCATAATGGAAAAGCGAATAAACTATATAGTTATGTAAATAGTGGACATATAAATGTAATGATTGAAATATATTTCTTAATTCGAATGGAAAAAGAAAGGAAACTAAATTTATATGCACAGATATCTTTCAAAATTTACGTAGACGATGAAGAAATGAGAATTCTATTTCGAATATTCATAAATTCTTGAATCTTTTATCTATCGTCAAAAATCGAATCGTAATAATTTTTTGAATCATCGAAAATACCAGTTACTCTAATAACTTTCTATATATGAAAATGAAGAAGAATGAACATAATGCGAATAAACCGAATAGTTATGCAAATGGCGGACACAAATGTAATGATCAAAATATATTTCTACTTAACTTAATTCGAATGGAAACTGTAAATTTATATTACACAAACATTTTTCAAAATTTCGTCATAGAAAATGAATTCTATTTCGAATATTCATATCGATTCCGATCTTTTTATTCAATTTACAATATCCATCATCAAAAATCGAGTCGTGACAATTTTTCGAATCATCGAAAATACCAGTTAAGTACTCTAACAACCTTCTATATATATATACGAAGAAGATTGGATGTTCACGTCGGATGAATGGTGAATGGAAAAGCGAATAGACCGAATGGTTGTGCAAATGGCGGTCGTTCCAATCGTTTACAAGCGACTGGCAACAACATGAAGCTGACAACAACTGGAGATGCCACAGATGCGTAAACACGCACGCACTGTACACGCATATACGCGGCTGCAACACGTAACGCGAGTAACAGTGACGGCATATCAACTCGTGCTGATATATGTCTCAGCATTCGCATCGGATTAGCAGGAATCTCAAGCTTGTTTCGGAATACCAGCTCGATATTAACCGTCCTCTCATCGCGAACTTGCTCTTCTTCTTTCTTTCTGTCACTTTCTTGCCGGACAAAGATTCACAGAAGTATTCATCCCCCTTTGTCGAGCATTTCAAAGTTCCCTGCAAATCGAATCAACTTCGATTCGTCGAGTTTTGTCGCCACCATTCTCCATGGTAAGATAATATCGAAGTTAAATCGAGTCACGAAACTTTTCAACCCGACCGATTAATTTTATTCGTATAATTGCATCGAATAAATTAATCTAACCAGATTAAACGTCGTCTTCCTTTTTCTTTTATCTGACGATTCAAGATCGTACTTTTAATTATGTAGAGAGTAGCGATAAATCGATAAATTTTCGCCTTCCTTTTTCTTTATCTATACGATTCTAGATTATGCTTATAATTACATAGAGAGTAGCAATTAATCGATGAATTTTCGTTTTCTTTTTTTATCTAACGATTCGAAATCATATTTATAATTACATAGAGAGTAGCAATAAATCGATAAATTTTCGTCTTCCTCTCTTTTATCTGACGAATTAAAATTATACTTATTACGTAGAGAGTATCAATAAATAAAATTATATAAATTTTCCTCTTCCTTTTTCTTTATCTGATGATTCAAGATCATATTTATAATTATGTAGAAAAAATATGTATATGTAGCGATAAATCGATAAATTTTCGTCTTCCTCTTTTTTATCTAACGATTCAAGATCATACTTATAATTATAACTTATAATTATGTAGCAATTAATGGAAATTTTCGCCTTCCTCTTTTTTATCTGACGATTCGAGATCATATTTATAATTACATAGAGAGTAGCAATAAATCGATAAAATTTCGTCTTCTTCTCTTTTACCTGACGAGTTAAAATCATACTTATTACGTAAAGAGTATCAATAAATAAAATTATATAAATTTTCCTCTTCCTTTTTTTTTATCTGACGATTCAAGATCATACTTATAATTATGTAGAGAGTAGTAATAAATCGATAAATTTTCGCCTTCTTTTTCTTTATTTAACGATTCAAGATATATACTTATAATTATACTTATAATTATAGATCATACTCATAGATCATATTTATAATTATAATTTATAATTATGCAGCAATTAATGGATAAATTTTCGTCTTCCTCTCTTTTACCTGACGAGTTAAAATCATACTTATTATATAGAGAGTATCAATGAATAAAATTATACAAATTTTCGCCTTCCTTTTTCTTTATCCAATTCAAGATCATACTTGTATAATTACGTAGAGAGTAGCGACAAATCGTAATAAACTGATGGAAAATGGGGGAATAATTTAGGAACGGAGCAATCATCGTCCACGCCCCACTCGAAGGTTCAAGGTTTAATCATGGTCCATGGTTGTACATGGTTGAGGGATCCCGTTCCATCCACCGCGCGCGTTCGTTACTTCCGCCGTTTCTACACTCGCATTATTCCGACAATTTGTATCATCATCGCGCGAGACTGCAGTTCGGTGGAAATTGGAATTCTCTACATCACATCGGGCTCGCCGCACGAGTTTAAAGTTCGCATCGGAGAGCGTCACGCTAATGGATCCGAATGTACGAAAGGGCCGGCTTCGGTGGAAACGGATAGCATCGGGGACGCAAAGGACACTTTGAAACACGGGAAACTCGAAGGGATATCGTGCATTGTGCAGTGGAAAAGGGGGGAGGGGCGTGCGAATGTGATCTCTGGTGGCAACGCACCAGGGGCGTGAGTTGACGGCGAGGGGACGGAGGCGGAAAATAATTAAAAGTGACAGAGGAGCGAGGGGAGAGAGAAAGAGAGAGCACTTAGAGATATCAGAGAGATATCCAACGAATTATTTTTCCCCTGTTGTCTGTTGTTTAAAGGGACAAGACACGCGACATATTGCGAGGGATGGCGGGAAGGAGAAAGGGGGAAGGAGAGAGGTCGAATGGAAATCAGTGCAGGCAGATCCCTCCCTTCCCACGCGAACAGTCGCTTGTAAAAGCTCGCTCGTTCATTTTCTACTCTCCTCCACTCTTTTCAGGCATTATTCTTCGCCTCGTACGATCTCTAATCCCGACAGACGCCGTCTTCCTTCGCTCTTCTTATTATTTATGGTGAAATTCATCGGTTCGAGCGCGCTTCTCCCGTTTCCATTCGGCGGCAAGAGAATTCGATGAAAAGAGATGGACAAGATCGAAGAACAATATATAGAATGGATCCGTCTCGTATCTATGTCGATTCTTTAATTTAATCGCGAGAGTAAGTAAAAGTAATCATTCTACGAATTAAGAAAGGTGAAATGCAAAATTGCGCAGAGGGATAAAAATATTCGGAATAATCGAAATTTCACTCACGATATTTTACAAGATATTCGAAATTGCATCGATATATTGATATTTTATGTATAACTGGATGCTAATTATACTGCTTTTTTTTTTTTTTTTTTTTTTTTTTTTTTTTTTTTTTTTTTTTTTTTTTTTTTTATCTTGTACCGTTAAGTGTACATCGACGTTAAAATACTGTCGTGGCTAAGACGGACGGTGGACCATGAATCAAGCTGTCTGAAAAAACGAGATTATTTATTCAGAAGACGGAGAGGAGCCCTTGGTTGAGATTTCGAGACAAGAAGCCGGCGGCGACGATGATGGCAACGGTCCTAGGATAAAAGTATCTCTCGGAGCAAAGAGCAAGCAGCAGTAGCAGCAGCAGCAGCAGCAGCAGCAGCAGGATAGCACTTGGCGCGCGTCCAATGTTTGTTGACTGGAAATTTAGCAGCCGGCGATTGTTTTGGCCAGCTGCCATTATCTCGTACGTGGAACGCGAATCACGCGACAAGGAGCAGCACAATGTGGCCACGTCGTCGTCCTCGTCGTCGTCGTCGTCGTCGTCGTCGTCGTGCAATTGATGCGACGAAAAACCGGTTATTTACCGCCACATCCGCCCTTTAATATATATTCGGACGCTTCAAACGCTTTCAAACCAATCGAACTTTTTATATACCGATTTTAATTGGATTCTGCGTAGCAACACGAAGAGAAAATTATCTTAACGATAAATTTCTTTCGTTACTGTTTACTTACTTGTAGATTTATTCTTTTTTTCTTTTTTTTAGACAAATTTTAAATAATCATTCTTACGAATTTTTATTATTCGTAAATCAATTTAAGAGAAATATCGGTTTCTTTTTTAAACGTTTGAGAAACGTTCTTTTTGTTTGTTGAAAGAAGAGAGAGAAATTGTGGTGACGATAAGTTTTATTCCATAAGAAAATATAATCAAAGATTTTTTTTTCCTTTTTTTTTATTTGCTTCAAAAAGGTAAAAACCATAAATTTTCCAAGAAAGCTGGAACATTAACGAAAATTTCCTTTTCGCTGCTTAAGAACTCATAAATTACCAAATACCGCTTTTAATCTTGCAAATACGTCACAGAAATGACCTAGTCACCTGAATTAAAAGTAGTTTAAGTAAATTTAGCGTGAAATATCGAGATGAATGTATAGTAAAAAAAAAAAAAAGAAAAAGTAAATAAAAACCAGACTCTCCGACGCACAATCACGTGAAATTCATCTCCTTTTCTCGTTAACTTTTTCTAACGACCGACTTCCGAGGTTTTCTCGTTTTTATCGAAACGACTACAGTTTTTAACCGTAAGGACGAAACGTAAAACCGAACCATCGTGCAACCACGATGTTTCCATTTGAAAAATATCACGTTAACGAACGTGTAAGTAAAAAAAAAGTAAAAAAAGAAAATTTGGATAAATTTAAAACACATACAAATTACACGATATCGATATCTCTGTTAATTCGGATGAAACAAGGGGAAAAAGGATCGAATCGAAATGAAAATTCTGGAACGTTTCTTTAGCCAATTTTTAGTAGTCATTTTGCAAAAAAAAAAAAAAGAAAAAAATCGGATTTAAAAATATCCCTCTTTGTGCTATTTCTTTCGAATAAGCATATCGCGGTGTATATGCATAAGGGATGGAAATATTTATTTACGCGCAAGCGTATTATTAAGCGAGAATTAATTGCAAAAAATAACGACTTTGTTAAATCTCTTTAAAATATTATGTAAACGGGTCAACTCCTTTATTTCTTCTTTTCCCGCTTTTTAATTGGCAAAAATAATATATCTTCTTTTTTTCTCTTCAGCAGAAGAAATTAAAAAAAAAAAAAGAGAGATAAAGGAGACGAAAAAAAGTTGAAAAGTGTGGACGCTTTGTAACGCTCTAGAGCCCAGATATTCATATGTGTGTCGCGACCCGCAAGGGAGTTGCAAAGTAGTTTCTAGAAGGTCGTCGCAGTTATTTTCGTAATTAGAATTATTTATATAGGAAAATTGTTGATCCATTCTTCAAACATAAAGTCATATATCGTTGATCAAATATTTACTCGAAAATTTCTTCTTTATGTTATAAAGTAGGGAAAAGTAATCGTATCTTATCTCGATTATAAAAGGAAGTCGTGACGGTGAAAATAAATAATCGAACGGGAATATCATAAATTCCCTTCCAAGCTGCAAATTCCCCCTCGGGCGGTTACTAAACCCCACAAGACAAGTCGAATCGGTTAAAGTCGAATATAAATAAAATCGATTAAAAATAAGTACGCGCACTTTCAAAAATTATTACCACCGCTTTCCACCGATTTCACGCTCTGTTTCTTCCACACTTACAAATACCATCATCCGGAACACGAGTTATATTTCTATTCTCAAATCTCTCAAAACTTCAAAGATTCTCCAATCTTTTTCTTCCCCTGGATAATGAAGAAATCAATAGAAAATTATTAACAATAATAATAATAATAATAATAATGTAAATTCGATCGAATGAAATAAAGAGAGAATCATCCCTTTAATCTTTTTCTTCCAAGTTTCTTTCCTCTCTCTCTCTCTCTCTCTCTCTTTCTCTCTCTCGGTAGAGAAAGAGGTGGCCACTTTTCCCCAAGACAGATATATCAATCGTACGTGATCCTACTTTCTGGTTGGAGCAGAAGCAACCAGTGTATATAGGAGGAATCAGTTTCCAATTGACTGGTGTCCTCGTTCGTCGGTTGCTTTAACGGAGTTTGGGGAAAGTTCGCCTCGATTCAATGATTTGTCAACGAAGAGTAACGATACCCTTCCGTTGTATCTGCCAGTATATAAATCGTTAAACGGGCATCCATTCGAGGTATATCTCTCGGTTCCCGTTAATTAAAGTTTTAGAGAGGAGGAGGCGGAGGATGGGGGCAGGAGGAGGAGGAGGAGAAGAGGATTCTTTGCGTCAAAGAAGAACCTATTAGTTCTTCCCCTTTCCGGGGATATTACAAACGTCAGCAGAGAATTATTCAGCCCGAAAAAGGAGAGATAGGATTTAACATCGTTCGGATAAATTTCTATCCGAACGTGGAGTTTGATGATTTCGCTCCTGATAAATTTTGCTGGAAAGCATCGAGTCTCGTTGATGAAACTTTTCCAGTGGGTTAGGAATGAAAGGGAGGATGAAGGTTTATATATATATATATATATGTGTGTGTATGTGTGTGTATGTATCCGGTTGAATCGACAGAGGGATCGATTCGAACGGATTGTGTAAGAAACATTGGGGAAGAAACATCGATTCTTCTCTGTTTTATGTTATCGTTTCATCCGGGATAGGAATAGAACGTGGCGGTAGAGTGACGTGAAAGATCGACGAGCGAAAGGAACAAAGGAAGAAAGAAGGAAGTTTCAGCAAGACATCTATTTCCACTTGTGTAGAACAAGCACGCGTCACGCCACAGACGGAAATAATAATGATAAACGAAAGAAATGACAATGTTCGATCGATATCTCTTTTTTTTTTAGAAGAGCTTCTAAAATTTCAATTATTTCGTACCGAACCCGAATTTGCTTAAAGACAATTTGAAATAAAATTGAAATTTTTATTAGTACTTATTGGTATTCCATCACGAT
>NW_006263311.1:188887-193015 GCF_000469605.1 Apis dorsata | reverse complement strand
TTTTTTTTTTCATGTCATCACAATGATCTAAGGAATAGTATATATAATCCTTTAGTTGCACAACTTCATCTTTAGAGCAATACTTTATCTTTTTTTTTTCATGTCATTACGATGATCTAAGATATATATAATTACTAAGTTGCACAACTACTTTATCATTCTTTTTTTTCGTGTCATCACGATGATCTAAGAGATGATATATACAATCCCTTAGTTGCACAACTTCATCAATACTACTTTATATTTTTTTTCACATCTAAGATATATATAATTTCTAAATTGCACAATTTCATCGAACAATGCTATTATCACGATGATCTAAGGGATGGTATACAATCCTTAAGTTGCACAACTCCATCGAGCAACTGTTTTACCTTTTTTTTTTCATGTCATCACAATAATCTAAGGAATGGTGTATATAATCCTTTAGTTGCACAACTTCATCTTTAGAGCAATACTTTATTTTTCTTTTTTATGTCATTACGATGATCTAAGATATATATAATTACTAAGTTGCATAACTACTTTACCATTCTTTTTCTTCGTGTCATCACGATGATCTAAGGGATAGTATATATAATTCTTTAGTTGCACAATTCCATCGAGCATTGCTTTATTTATTTTTTTTTTCGTGTCATCACAATGATCTAAGGTATACATAATCCCTATATTGCACAATTTCATCGAGCAATATTGCTTTACCATTTTTTTTTCTCGTGTCATCATAATGATCTAAGGAATAGTATATATAATTCTTTATTTGCATAACTTCATCTTTAGAGCAATAATTTTTTTTTCATCTCATTACGATGATTTAAGATATATAATTACTAAGTTGCACAACTACTTTACCATTTTTTTTTCGTGTCATCACGATGATCCAAGGGATGGTATATACAATCCCTAAATTGCACAACTCCATCGAGCAATATTGCTTTATCTTTTTCTTTTTTCTCGTGTCATCACGATGATCTAAGGTATGTATATTATATAATTCCTAAGTTGCATAATTCTATCGAGTAACACTTTCTTTTTTTTTTTTTTTTTTTTTTTCGAAACGAAATATGATCACACACGGATCCGGGAAAAGGATTGTATCAGGCACGGAAGCAGAAATCGCTCGTCAAATATGCAAAACTTTGCCGCGCTCTGACAATTTACAATGGAAATCGTGCGACACGAGGAACGGTACAGGCTCGATAGAGATCGTTTTTAGACAAAACGGGAAGAATCTCTTCGAAAGGTTTCTCGGCTCGCTTAATTCGATTGCAACGGAATATTCGATAGCCACCAAGATCCCGCTAGATCGACCGAATATACTCGAGTATCTTTGTCAAAAGATGGGATACGTGTGTGCGCGCGGAATCACGAGGCAAAGCCCGAGCTAAAATGTATCGAGCGAGAATTTTTGCAAATATTGAATTACCGCCAGTCAACTCGATACCAGCATCCAGCATCCTGAAACCTGAAACGATCGCGTATAAACGCGTTCTATTATCTTTAAAAATTTGCTTCGATTATTCCGCATCTGGCACGAGAACAAGGTGAAACACAAAGATTAGCGAAATTCGCAATTAGCCGACGACCAATTCCTTTTGGAAAAGCTCTAAAAGTCGAAAGAATAAATATATACATAATATAGAGACGTTAACTTAAAAATTTATTACACCGAAAATACTTTGATCCAGATAGTTCTCCGCCAAAAGAATATACTTTGATCCAAAAACATCGAACGCTGGAAACGTTTTAATTCAGAAAATTTATTAAAATTGCTTTAATTCTCTCTTCCTCTCTCATCAGAGATAATTTCAACCTACGAATTTTCGTTACTACATATATATATATATACTCTAACCTAGAAATCTGGAGTATTCTTGGCAGGAACGGGGGGGAGGGAAAAAAAGGAAAATTGTAGCGGTAGGGTATCTCTAGATGGTAAAAATTCCGGGCAGAATCCAGAACGGCGAACAAATACAAGTCGCCACAAGAAGCAACGGCTCGTATTCACGTAGTCAGTTCATAACGCAGGTGGAAATATAGGTGAAAGAGATTCCGTCGGCTTTGCATTTTTTTCCAAGGGGGGAATGACCCCGGATCGAGAAAAAAGTGGAGGGGAAGAAGGAGTGACGTGCCATCGGAATATAATAACTCCACGAATATAAGCTCTCGAATACTATTTGATTACATCGTATAAAGATAAAAGGAAAGACAAGGACACTCGACGATTGCCTGTTACGATTCGAGGACGAGAGCGAGAAGGAAGGAAGAAAATAGCGAAAGAGAGAAAGAGAGAGATTCAATAATCGGGGAGAGAGAGAGAGAGAGAGAGAGATTGTGCGGTGCATCGAAAAGAAGAGAGGAGGGTAGAAGGGGATGGGGAGCGGAAGGCATGGAGGGCCGATAGACGAGTGGAAAAATGCGAGGATCTCGGGGCGAGCCTGAGGAAGAGAAGGAGGAGGAGGAGGAGGAGGAGGAGGAGGGCAAAGTTGTGGAGTCAGCTCCCTTCCGCTCGATGTCTCGATAAACAAGAAGCCGGGGAAACAAAGGAACGGAGAAAACGGTAGCTGGATCGGTGGGAAGGGTTTCCGGTTCCGAGGTCCATCCGTGTAACGCAGCCACTCCGCCGCATTTATTTATTCCGTGGCAATCGTAACTCTCACGATTCCCTTGTTCCACCCCGGAACCACGGTCACCGAAAGAAGCCCAAAGTAAAGTTTAAACATCCTCGCCGTTCCTTTTGGGATCCCTATCGAGCCTATCGCGTTCCTCCTTTCTTTCCCTTTAAATCTATCGTCTTCGTGGAGAAGTCGCGTTTTTTTCTTTTTTCTTTTTTCCTTTTTTTTTTTTTTTTTTTCATTCGTGATTTTCGATCTTCGACACGTTCGATACATCGTGCGTTATAATTTTTGTGTAATTTCGTTCCATTTATTTATTTATTTTTTTTTTTTTTTCAATTTAAACGTAAACGAACCATCGCGCCATTTTTTCATTTCCATTGAAAGATATCACGTTAACGAATCTAACGCGTAAAAAAATATTTGGATAAATTAAAAATATATACGAAATGAAAATTCTAGAACGTTTCTTTTGGACAATTCATATAGTCATCGCATCATTTTGTAAAAAAAGAAATAATAATAATGTAAAGGAATGATTGGACTTCAAAATATCCCAATTCTTTAACTTTGTTAAACACGATCCACGATTACACGCGTTAGATTCGTTTTACTAATTCGCTTTAACCGTTGCGAAACACCGTTGTCCGTTAATAAACAATTAGAACCGGCAATAACGTTGTAAAGAGGTTGTTATCTCTTAAAGCAGCGCATTACGTTTATTCGAGGCTTCCGGGTATAAGCCAACGAGTGGTCTCACCGGTATTACGATTATTTTCTACGATCGAGCGATTATGAAAATCGTGTGTCGTTTCGAAAAGGCTCGATCCCTCGTTGAAAGGATCGAGAAAAAAAAAAAGGAATGATGAAACACGATCTCGAGAAATTGACGCGTAAATTGTTTATGAAAAATCGGCCAATTGCTGGGTTATTTTCAAGGGGACGACAACGACAACGAAACGACGATGACGACGCATCCTCGATAGACGTATCCTCCGGGAGCCGTGCAGCGAAAACGAATCGCGCGTTGACGCAAATGTAATTATCGTGAGGGAGAAGTCGTGGCTGGTGGCAGCTGTCGTCCAATCGAATCACGCTATTCGTTCGCAAGATTTTCATCCGTCCGTGGTGACGGACGTTTATGAAAGTACGTGAACGCTCTTGTGTAGGATGTGCCACGAAACGTTGAAAAGAAAGGGTAAATTCTTTCCAAAGATTCCGAGATTTCGAAGATTTCGAGAAGAATCGAGACATGAAAATTTACCAATTTCGCCAGTTTCGTATCTTTCAAACGTGGAATGATTTTTCGTAATTATTCGATTTCATCTTCGATAATAATAATTTATTTGTTCCTCGCATATTTTTGAAAACGAAAATTTAAAAGATGAAATTATATTTCCTTTTTTTCTCGCTTTTATTTTCCAACACCTTAACACATCCTGTCTTCTTTGTCCCCGCATTGAAAAAATTCCAGTTTGTTCATTTATATTCCAAATTATAAAATATTGATTAA